>NW_026648049.1:0-15403 GCF_950295315.1 Erinaceus europaeus | reverse complement strand
AAGGCTCAGCGAGTAGGCTTATAATTCATTAATCATCGTTTTCATTGAGCTCTGGGTCTAGGTGACAGTGCCTTTCACAGCCCAAATAAGTTCTCATTTAAAGACATTTGTACTAATAGAAAGTTCAGAGTCCTTGAACTCAGCCAGAGAAGGAGCGTTTAAGAAGCCAAGAGAAGGCATTTCATGAGAGGTAAACTCATGGGAAAAAGATGGCTGATGGGTGGCAGCAGATGGCTTCCCCGAGAGGCACGGTGCAGCTGCAGATTAGAGTACAACTGACAGGGCCCCTGTGAGCACAGAGACAATGCAGCCTCTGTTCCTGTTTGCCTGTTCTCTGACCTTGCTGGAGGCAAGGTACAGTTGCAGCTGGACTTGAGAATGGTCAGAGGTGATGCAGATGGGGCCAGTTGGGTCCTGCCAGGTCCCAACACTCTCACCCAGCCTGCACACCTGCAGGTGTGGCAGCCTTTATTTGTGTCTTCTACTGTGTTTGTTTATTTATCTGGATAATCAGCTAGGGGCCACATTCCCAAGCTAGACATGCCCCTTCTTTGTTCCTTCATGAAAGAAAGGGGGGGAAAAAAGAAAAAAGAAAAAAATGGAGGAGGAGAAGGAGAAGAAGAAGGATGCCTTCTAATTTTCTTCAGTTTCCTAATAAGCTGTCCTCTCAAAACCTCTTGGACAGGAATAGTAGAAATAAGCTTTGACAATCAGTGTGAAATATATAGGGTATTGTGTAAGACTTTATAGATATAATGGCTATCCAGGGCAGTATATGAATAAAGCAGTTCAACTCTGATTTAGAGTCATTGGTTTAATATACTCTTTTGGGGCTGGGTAGTGGTGAACCTGGTTGAGCACACGTTACAATGCACAAGAACCTGGGTTTGAGCCCCCGACCCCTACCTGCAGGAAGAAAGCTTTGTGAGTGGTGAAGCAGTGTTACAGGTGTCTCTCTGTCTCTCTCCCCTTCCCTCTTGATTTCTGGCTGTCTCTAACCAATAAATAAGGGTAATAATTTAAAAAAAAAAGAATGTGAACGACAAATAATAAGAATAATATACTCTCAACTTGAAAAAGTCTCAGGGCATGACTGGGGTCATTTCTTCTTTCATGAGGAGGCCCAGGATTTCTTTAGCTCAGTGAGACCATCTATGGGAAATTAAGGTGCTGATTACCTAAAACTGAGTTGAAGTATTAACTTTCCTGCTTCAGGCAAAGCAGTATATTAGCCTGTTGGCTCTTTCAAACAGTGAAATTGATTAAGCCAGTCAATGAGTCAAGCCTGAGCTGATGCTTTGTTGGTCTCCAGTAAAGGAAAGGAGAGTGGACTTGGTGAGTACTGCTGTTGAGGAGAGGCCTTTTGATGCAGTTGTGTGGTGGAATTTCTGTTTGTGCATACATTCTGTCCAAACAGAAGCACTTGGGCAAGTCTAGGATTTTATCATGAAACACACTTGTAGCTCAAGAACATGTATCTCCCATCAAACCCTGGAAGGTGACCTAACAAGCCTGGTGAATAAGTTTAAATCTGTCTATTCCTTCAGTCTGAAAAAAAAAAATAATAGGACTAACTTAATTAGAATATATATATTCTATTATTTTTTAGTCCTATTATTTTTTAGTCCTATTATTTTTTTAGTTTATATTTATTTTTAATATATATATATATATATATATATATATATATATATATTCCTATAGGAATAGGAGCTTCTGGTTCAAAGAATTACCAATATGGAGAGCAGACCAAGACATTAAGAAAATGGAATAAAAAATTGAAAGTATTGTATGTCAAATTAGTGGAACAACTGGTGAAATATGAATAAGATTTCTATTTAGATAAGAATACTGCAGCCGGGAGTCGGGTGGTAGCGCAGTGGGTTAAGCGCAGGTGGCGCAAAGCACAAGGACCAGCAGAAGGATCGCGGTTCCAGCCCCCGGCTCCCCACCTGCAGGGGAGTTGCTTCACAGGCAGTGAAGCAGGTCTACAGGTGTCTATCCAACAACGACAACAATAATAACTACAACAATAAAACAACAAGGACAACAAAAGGGAATAAATAAATATTTTTTAAAAAAAGAATACTGCAGCAATGCTAAATTCTTGGTTTTGATTGTTGTGCAGTGACTATGTAAGAGATTGTCCTTATATAGAAGAAGTAACCACTAAAGTACTTAAGGGTAGAGAGAGAGAGCATGCTTCAAATTTATTCAGTAAAGGGAAAAAAAAGTCTACCTATCTGTCACCCATCAGTCCATAATAAAAAAAAAATGAACATTTTGACGTTCTGGATGAAGCTACAAGGAACTCTTTGACCAATTTTATAGTCTTTCTGTATATCTGAAATCATTATTTCAGAATCAAAATGTATTTTCAAAAACATTTCAAAATAAGCATCAAATGCCAGAGGGCACAATGTCAAGCAGGTACATAAAATGTTGGAGGGCTTCTGAGACTGCCTTCTGCATACGTTTCTCTCCACAAGCTTGGGACTTGACTTCTGAAAGCCAAATGGCTACACACTCCTGATGTCAAAAATAGGATTCAGGTGCAGGTCAGTAGGACTGGCCACAGGAAAATGTTTTACCCAACAATAAGTCCTAGTCTTTTTTTTTTTTTTTTTTTAAAAAAAGCATTCTACCTAGAGATAAATGCTCCAACTGTAATGTTATGTAGCAAGAATTATATTTTTTATTCCATACAGACAGATGTGTGCTAACTTTTCAGTTAGCAATACCAGTTTGCCAGGCTAGCTTTGCCGGAGAGAGAGACAAGGAACTCGTGGTGGTGTGGTAATACAATTCTTTATTGATACAGCCGCCCCAGAGTTGGGTGTGAGCAAAGCGGATTTAGACCACGTGGAGCTAGCAAAATGGCCACCTCCCGCTATGCAGCCAGCCCTTCTCCAGGTCTTCTCCAGGTCAATGCTGAAGAGAAATGAGAGAGAAACCCGGAATAGCAGCAGGCTTATAGGGTAAAAATGGAAGTGGCAAGTTGGGAATGGGATTGGCTAGGAAAGGGGGTGGAGAGAGGCAAAAGGCATGCTGGGAAGGTGGAAGCATCTTTAGCAACTGTTGCAATGGTTTTAACTGGATTAACAATACCCTGAGGGGATAAAGTGGTGGGGATCTTTCAGGCAAAACAATGATTTTGTAAATAGAAAATAGTGTCAGCAATGAGCATGGAGCAGAGCAGGGGGGGCTGGCCTTAAGGCCCGACACTAGTTGTCAAATTATTCCAGTAAATGTAGGAAGTACACAAACACTGTGGTTAAGATTAAGAAGCATCTATAGAAGAATGTTTTCCATTCAAGAAAGCAATGAGTAAACATGGAACACCACTTTAAACTCAAAACACAAATATGAAATTGAAATGTAATTTCGATTATGAGAAATGAGAATATTACTTTAAAGATGAAATTACAAAGCATGAAGGCTAAGAAGAGATGAGACTGTAAGTAAAAAAAAAAAAAGACTTGATATTTAAATTGGCTTTCAGTTTTATGTGGGGGAGGAGGGGACAGAGACAGGGCCTCACACATGCCTGACTTTATTGTTCCCGGAACCAGTTTTTTTTCATATTTTTTATTTCAGAGAGAGGGAGAGAAACCACAGTACCAAAGCTTCCCTTGGTGCTGTGGCATTCCTATGTGTTGCCAGGATTCAAACCCAGATCACCTGAGTCGTGTGCATGACAAGGCACAGGCCTTATCAGATAAGGTATTTTCTGAATCCTGTATTTTAATCCCTAACGTATGAAGTGCTTAATGTTGTTTGTGGATGCCTTCTCTGTTTGACAAAGAATATTTATGAGTACTCATGCAGAAAAAAAAATAAATGGAAGAAGTATAAATAACAACATATTACAATTGGTGCTGGCCTCTTCCACAACCCTTCCTGAGTTAGCTGGGCATTAAACAGTTGACTTTAAGGAAGTAGGAAAAGCATGATTCTTGGTCAGTGGGCCCCAGACCTATTCTGCATTTGTGACATATTCAGAGTCTCAAACTGTTGCCCTTCTGGGGGTCATCAGTTTCCCCATCTGTAAAACAGGGAGGTTAGGGCATGACATCTCTGAGGTCACACTGTCACCTGTAACACTTTAGGAACTTACCATGTTAAACAGAGGACATGAATTCCTAGACCAGCACCCAGATTCTTCTAGGGGGGAATTCTGTTGCATTTCATATTACTTGAATGTATTAAGCCACTCGTTCGAACTTCAAAGTCTTTGGACTACATAAACGGTGGTGTTTTCATGGGGATGCAATTTTCAATGCCTGAAATTGATAAAGAATGACTTAGGTTGAATATCTGAATTAACCAGAATCAACTCTTTTTTTTTTTTTCCTACTTGTCATTATGGTTTGAAAGAAATCCACTGGTTCTGAAGACATGATTACTGTGGTAGTTTCATTTCTCTGCCCTTACCTCCCAAGGAGAATTGAACTGAATCTTGAGAAGACACCACATGCTAGTCTTTCACATACCCCCTTCCATGTTTTCCCACCTGTTCTGCTATTTACTTAATATTTTTCTACTAATTGATTTATTTTTGTAAGCCTTAAATACCTCAAGCAACCCCTCACATACCAGTGGTATCCATGTCATCCTCGACAGAACCGTGCTCTGAAGGTTAGTTGTGATAACTCATATTTATGACAGCCAAGTGCTGCTACATGTATCAACTCATTTAATACTTCCAACAACATCCGATTTCACGGGTGAAAACAGGAGGCCTCAAAGAGGCTAAATGATTGGCTATAATTATACAGCTAATTAATGATTAGCTAAAACAAGGTCAAATCTCCCAACCTCACTTCCCATGTCCTTCTTTAATCAGTGTCACTACAGACTGTAAGGCTCCCATTCCATTTCTTTTCCTAACGAATATTCTCGTTCCAAATTGCATTTCCTTTCCCTAGAACCAGGAAAGTGGAAAATGTGTTAAGTCAAAAGAAATTAGCCAACATTGTGTATCATAGATTTATCTTCTGTTATGCTCTGTACTGTTCTTTGTATGCAGTGCCGAACTGTGCAAATCCTATAGAAAAAACAAAGTCTTCACATCTTGGTTTGATTTTTTTTTTTTATCCAAACACTTGTGAGCAGAAGTACTCTTCAGCTTCTATAAATTAAGCTTATTTCCTTGCCAATGCAACTAAAATTGAATTCCTGTCCTTCCAGTTCAAGAAAAATCAGATAAGTTGCAGATTGGACTGAGATATTATGATTTTCATTTATTTATTTTTAGCGTTAATCGTCTCAGTGGGTGAGGGCGCCTTGGTTGAAAAGGAGTTAAAAATACAGTCAAGGAGATTTCCTTTCTTCCGTTCTTCCTGTGGATCACGACCTTTGCTTTTTTCAACTTCCTCAATTTAGACTCAGTAAATTGTCATAGAGTGCCACAACACCTGCTTCAGTACTTGAGAAATTGACTTTTCCTGCAAATTACCCTGATCAGTGACCTTGTCTTGGCTACCAAAGGGTTTGGAGCAGGAGGGAGGCTGTACGTGTGGCCATGCCCTGGGCCCACAATTGGTATTTAGCTCTTTGAAGCTCACAGTTATCTCTTTAATGTCCAGACATATTCTGAAACAAATACCACATTATCATCATCCACCAGAAAATCCAACTGTCGCCTGGTAGGGAAATACCATTTGATCTTACAAGGGATGAACCGCCACACAATTTAAGAGCTTCCACTCATAATTTTCTGAAAGAGGACAACATTTGGTTGATGTCCGTTTTTTTTTTTTTCTGAGCACGGCTGTCTCCGTCTGGTATCCAGGCGAATGATCATTCCAGAGAGATGACAGGAGATAGAAAACATTCACTTGTCTTTCGATATATGTGTCTTTCCAAGAGGTTTCTTTTGGAACAAAAGTCAAATCAGGGTCTCCTGACACAGACATTGGACAAGATCGAAGGTCACTCTTGGAAGCTCAAAGGCAAAATTATATTTTTATCCTTTAGCTTTGATTTGGGGTGGCTGGCTGCATTTACAGAAAAAAAAAAAGGAAAGAAGGAAGGAAGGAAGGAAGGAAGGAAGGAAGGAAGGAAGGAAGGAAGGAAGGAAGGGAAGGGAAGAAAGAAAGAAAGAGAGAAAGAAAGAAAGAAAGAAAGAAAGAAGGAAAGAAGGAAAGAAAGAAAGAAATAATTGCTCTATCCAGCCAACAGGTGTTAGTCCTCAAGTGTGGGCCCAACGGCTGGCTGCCGGGCAGGGAGCTTAACGACTGTAACTCACCGCAACCTTGAGCTCCTTAAGTTGGCCCAGGAGAAAGTTCTGAAAAGTACTTCAAGGCCAGATGACATGAGAACCTGCATCCCTGTCAAATATCAAAGAAAAACAGTTAGACTGTAGAAATGTAAACTTAGAAAGCATGCACTTAATTTTGACAAGCTTTTAGGATCAAGTTGCAGACTTTAGGCAAGAAGGCAGCTCAAGCTGAAATCGGCCAAAGGAAGCGGAACCTGAAAATTCATTTAGAATTATACGGGGAGCCTCAGCTTTTCTTTTTTCCTTCCCTACATCTGTTCAGCTTAATTTAGACAAGGAATTTGATGCACAAGTTAAGGAATCAAACTAACTCTTTACCTGCGATGCTTATAATTTCAATGTTCAAGAAGAGAAGGAAAAACACAGGAAAAAAAAAAGATGTTTCTTGTTTTTCATGAAGTCTCATACAGGTTAACTCACTTTCTGGAAGTGATAAAAACACCTGTAAAGTATCGTTGCAAACATGACTATGTTGTAAATGAAAACGCCAGTCAGGGTTGGTTTTTTTGTTTGTTTTGTTTTGTTTTTTTCCTTAAACAATGGAAAATACAAGCTTAATAAAATATTTGACCTCATACTAAGCCATCTTTGTCGCTAAAAAGCCTCATTTCATCAGGGCCATCTGTGCCCAGTACATGGAAGGAAAGAAGATTAGGAAATCCTTGAAGGAAAGAATCCTTGACCATCGTGTTTACAATGAGCAGAGACCCAGACTAAAGAATTGAGGCCCAGCTTCATTCTGTCTGTGGGTGTGCAGCTGAGGTTCAGGCCGTGAGGTCAGAATGCAGTCCTAAAGGGGTCCTGACGGTGAGCATGCCTTGGAATGGCTTTTTAAAGGGCTGGGTGGTGCCTGGTGGTCTACCTGGTTGAGCGCACACATTATAATGTGCAAGGACCTGGGTTCGGGCCCCCAGGCCCCACTTGCACTGAGGTGAAGCAGGGCTGCAGGTGTCTCCCTTTCTCTCTCTTTATCTCCCTCTTCCCTCTCAATTTCTGGCTCTGGTCAAAATAAACAAGTGTTCAATTTCAGTTAAAGGAAAAAGAATGGCCTTTTTTAAAAAAAAAAAAAAAATCTGGCCCACAAGTAACTGCTGTCCCATTTTTAGTCAGTCACAGAAAACTAGGTGAGTTCATGGTGGCAGGGGAGGCAGGGGGTGCAGTGTGTATCATAACCGTATGAGTTTTCTAGTAGTTGAAACTCATGCCAGGAGCTGGTCGTAGAGAAGCAGAGCTGCCCTTGTGTGTAAAGTGGCAAACTGATTCCCGTAAGTGATACAAGCAGCCCAGGCTGGAGTTCAGGCTTTGATGCTATAGTTTTTATCTCTCTACCCCACCCCCACATATACACACACACAAAAAAAAAAACCTCTTTCTAACTCCCTCTCTAACTGAAGAAGCCAGCCCAGAATGGTGAATCCCCATTAATGAAAAAATAATAATAACAACAAATGGAAATAAAATGGGTAGAACCTTCACAACACCAAGAGCCAAGTTCACATTGACATCCCTTCTGGTTCATTCCCATGAGTTCAGGGAGTCAAGAGAAATCATTATGGAAACTGCTGAGTTTGAATGCAGGTCCACCCATGGAGGGAAGGAAGAGAGGAAGAGAAAGAGAGGAAGGAACTTCTGCACCCGAAAAAACAATTTTGGTCCATACTCTCAGAGGTGCAAATTAACTTTTTGTTGGTCTACTTGATGACCAGAGGGCTCTGAACCCCAGTTCCATCAGGACCTGAAACATCTGTCACCAGGAATTTTATTTTTATATCACCAATGAAAGGGAAGCGAACCTGGAAAACACCAGAGGAAGCCAGGCACTGTTTCTCTTCTCTAAGAGAGAAGGGGGGAAAGGGAAAGATGTTCAGGAGTAGTAATAAGTGTAGAAGTGACTTAGAGTAAAGGCATCGGGAGTCGGGCAGTAGCACAGCAGGTTAAGCGCACGTGGCGTGAAGCACAAGGACCGGCATAAGGGTCCCAGTTTGAGTCCCCACCTCCCCACCTGCAGGGGAGTCCCTTCACAGGCAGTGAGGCAGGTCTGTAGGTGTCTCTTTCTCTCCCCCTCTCTGTCTTCCCCTCCTCTCTCTATTTCTCTCTGTCCTATCCAACATCAGTAACAACAATAATAACTACAACAGTATTTTTTTTTTAAAAAAAGGGCAACAAAAGGGAAACTAAATAAATACTTAAAAATTAAAAAAATAAAAAGAAAGTAAAGGCAGTATCATATTAAAATGGGAACACCGAACTCTGGGGGTGGGATGGGAGAACCATATGAAATTACACCCCGTTATCTTAAACTCTTGTCAATCAACATGAAATCACTAATTAAAAAAATAGAATTAAATTTTAAAAAAAGAGGGGAGGAGGGAGAGAGAAAGAAGAAGGGGGAGAAAGAGAGAGCACCAGAGCATCACTGTTGAACAGAGAATGCTGGGGACTGAACTGAGGGCCTCCTGCATGCTAGTCCTGTTCTCTACCGGAGAGCGCCCCGGCCTGTTCTGGGAGTACACTATCTATGAGCCTCTCCAGGCTTTGAATAATATTCTGCCCAGAGCCTCAGCTGTGTTTCCTCCTTGCCTCCCCTCTCTCCCCACCCCCAAATGCAGCACCCGCACCCCCACCAGGCTGCTGGTGTCACAACACGCTTTACCACATTGCAAGGAGGCGCAGCTCCTGCATGTGAATCTTATTCTCCACAACATATGGTGGAGAAAACAGACAGTGGGGAGGGAAGTGATTTGTGACTGTTCCTCCGCTGCACGCAGCCTATTGTGTTGCCAAAAATGATAGGCTTGAATAAATTGCTCTTTTTGGGAATTTATACTTGTGCCTTCATCTCACTTTTTTTTTCTTTTTTACAAAATGAAAACGGTGATCCTCATGTCCACATAGAAATTCCCACTTATTTATGTGGTTCCCCAAACCTATCTTTGCCTCCCCCAAGCAGAGCTGAAGGCATTTTTTTGGCGACAGATAGATACTACATGTCCTTTCCTGGTTTGATTCAAGATGAGCAAGAAAAAGAGATGAGGCCAAGGGAGAAGCCGAGCAGTTGGTAGGGAATCCCAAACTCCAGATTCTGCTCAGAAAATGTTTGTAGCTTTTGTGAGGCAGCTGAGACGGAGGATGGATTGACTTAGAGAAAGGGTGAAACCTGGTGCAAATTAATGTTTTGTTGGTCTACACTTTCTGTCTTAATTTTATCAGTCAGAGCGCCCATTGTCGAGAAGAAATTAGTACCTTAATGCTGTCTCAACATAAATCTCATCTTCAATCTGTTAACATTCAGCTGTGGTAAGAATAATTAGATGGAGTGGTTTATTTATTTTTTAAAAGTACTATTTACAAATATACTCGCAAAGGGATGACCTAAGCGGGCGTCTTTCTTAATGGAGTTAAAGACAGGCGAATGAAATTAATCGGGAGACTCTTGCTGGTCTTCATTTTATGGTTTGTGGCCAGGGGAAAAGCAACCTGCTATGCTACAGCCCGACACAGAGCACTGCCATGCGAGCTTTTCTCAGTGCCCTGAAGAGAAGGAAGGAGCAAATCAGACCAGGACACGATTTAGAAGGCCCCTGTGACCCCTAGGCAGGCTGGAAATGGGCCAGGGGGTCTTGTGAGTCGGACATTGAATCACATATATAACCCTGCTGCAAGATACAGCCGTGACAGAAAAGTCTGAGGTGCCTCAGAGCAGACTCACAAAATTCACAGTGGGGTAGAAGACACAGAGAGAGTGGGCAGGCATAGAGACACTGTGCTCCAGCGGAGATGAAGGAATTACCTCACAGGTGTCAGCACATGGAAAGAAGGTACAGTGAGCCAGTTGGGTGGCCCAGCCTGTCTCTCCAAATCTGCTTTGCCATCCCTACCCTCTGTTGGCCACTGCTCCCAACCAAGCCAGATGGGTCCCTGCTTCCCAGACCCCCAAGTCTCAGTGCTTTCCTGACTCACTGTCTGGGGCTTCTTCCAACCCACCTCTTAGCCATCCTTCCATGAAGCCTTTGCACAGCATCTCAGCCAGACTGACCACACCTCTTAAAGTCTCCAGAGATCACACCCTAGCTTTCTTTTCCTGAGAACTTTCCAGGTACCAAGTACTTTGCAGGTGTTATTTAATGCTTCCTTCCCCCCAACAATCATTAATCCCATTTCAGAGAGGAAAGAATTGAGGCAGAGGGAAATTAAGTGACCTACCCAGATTCAACCCCTCATGGTCAGACTCATAGTCTTGGCGACTTTGTCATATAAAGAAAGAAGGTCGCAGTGACGGTGGTGGTGATGTTGGCGGTGGTGGGGGAGGTAGCGCACCGGGTTAAGAGAACATAGTATGAAGCACAAGGACCCGCATAAGTTCCAGTTCGAGTCCCTGGCCAGCCCCCCACGTGCAGGGGAGTCACTTCACAGGCTGTGAGGCAGGTCTGGAGGTGTCTATCTTTCTCTCCCCCTCTCTAACTTCCGCTCCCCTCTCAACTTCTCTCTGTCCTATCAGAAAAAATAAAATAAAATAAATAGCCTCAGAAGCAGTGAATTAGGAGTGCAGGCACCAAGCCCCAGCGATAACCCTGGAGGCAAAAGAAAGAAAGAAAGAAAGAAAGAAAGAAAGAAAGAAAGAAAGAAAGATCTGGAAGGTGGAAGGAAGGAAGGAAGGAAGGAAGGAAGGAGGGAGGGAGGGAAGGATAGAGAGAGAGAGAGAGAGAGAGAGAAAGGAAGAAAGAAAGAAAGAAAGAAAGAAATAGGAGTTGGGCGCTAGCGCAGCTGCTTAAGTACACGTGAGGTGATGCAAAGCTCAAGGACCAGCGTAAGAATCCTGATTTAAGCACCCAGCTCCCCACCTGCAGGGGAGTCGCTTCACAAGTGGTGAAGCAGGTCTGCAGGTGTCTGTCTTTCTCTCCCTCTCTATGTTCCCCTCCTCTCTCCATTTCTCTCTGTCCTATCCAGCAACAACGACATCAATAACAATAATAACTACAACAACAATGAAAAACAAGGGCAGCAAAAGGGAAAATAAATAAATAAAATATAAAATAATTTTTAAAAGAGAGAAATAAAGAAAGAGAGAGAGAAAGAAAGAAATAAAGGAAGGAAGGAAGGAAGGAAGGAAGAAAGAAAGGAAGAAAAGAAAAGAAAAGGCAGGCATGGCTGGGCAGTGCTGCACCTGGTTAAGTGCACATAGTACAAATCGCAAGTCATCACTAGGAAGCAGGAAGAATCCTATAGCCCTGCCCACACCTTGACCTTATGCTTCTGGCTTCCATCATACGGAGAGAATAGATTGCTGGGGTTTGTCTTGTGCATTTTGTTACTGCAGTTCTGGGAATGCAGCACTTCCTTATTTTACTTTACTTGGATCATTGCCAAGTGCCTCAATCTTTGTGTTTATTTTTAAGGAATCGTATACAAAGTATGTTTTGTTTTGTATTTGTCATCTCTTGGGCTTCACTGCTGTGAGTCAACTTTTCAGAGACAGTGAGACAAAAGGAAAAGACACCACGTCTCCAATCTTCTTTCTTTCTTTCTTTCTTTCTTTCTTTCTTTCTTTCTTTCTTTCTTTTTTTCAATTTAATAACGATCAAAAAGACCATAGGATAAAAGGGATACAATTCCACACAATTCCCACCACCAGAGTTCTGTATTCCATCCCCTCCATTGGAAGTTTTCCTGTTCTTTATCCCTCTGGGAGCATGGACCCAGGGTCATGATGGGGTGCAGAAGGTGGAAGGTCTGGCTTCTGTAATTGCTTCTCTGCTGGACCTGGGCTTTGGCAGGTCGATCCATACTCCCAGTCTGTCTCTATCTTTCCCTAGTGGGGTATAGATGCCCCTACTTCGGGCTGATTTGTCAATCATGTGCTTCTCAGGGGGTGTCTCACCTGGTGTGTTTGATGTCCCCAGAGAAGCAGTGAGTGATGTGTGCTCAACTGAGATGTGCTCAGCTCAGTATTTATGGTTTCACTGAGCACTTTCTCTAGGCAGGTGAGCCTTTTTCACTCAGTCTTCAGTATTTAGCATGACTCTTCCTGCAGAACTGCCTTGCAGAGTCAAATTTCTGGGAGAAAGGAAAGCAGAAATGCTTCTGTACCCTGAGAAATACTGACTGTATCTGAGATGGAAACAGTGAAAATAAAGAACAAGTTCTTTTAACATTCTGTGAGTGACTGTGCAACTGACCAAAGCTTTTGGTAAGGTGGCGCACCTGGTTGAGGGCACATTTTACAGTGTGCAAGGACCCAGGTTCAAACCCCTGGCCCCATCTGCAGGGAGGAAGTTTCACAAGTGATGAAACAGGGCTGCAGGTGTCTCTCTGTCTCCTTCCCTCCCTGTCTCCATCTTCCTCTTGATTTCTGGCTGTCTTTATCAAATAAATAAAGATAATTAAAAAAAAAAAATATATATATATATATATATATATATACACACACATCTACTAACCTATTGCCTTTCAAACTAGCTAGGTTACTACACAGATCTTAGAAGTGATGAAATCTTTGCTTTTGCTACAGTATGAATGGAAATGGAATAAATCATGCTGAGTGAAATAAACAAGAAGGAAAAGGATGAATACTAGATAATCTCACTCTTAGATGGGACTTAACAAAGTAGGGGAGCCTAGAGGTGGCGCAGCGACTGAGCACTGGACTTGCAAGAAGACAGATCTGAGTTCAGTCCTTGGCACTGTATGTGCCAGAACAGTGCTCTGGTTCTCCTTTCCTCTTTTACCACTAATAAATTAAGAGGAGAAGACAAAGAAGAAGGAGGAGGAGGAGGAGAAGGAAGAGAAGGAGGAGAAGGAGAAGACAGAGAATGGGCAGCAGCAAAGCAAGGGATAAAATAGGATGAAACCTCAATGGACTACTGTCTATTGCTGCAAATTAAGGAAATCAGAGAAGGGGACAGGGGTTTGCTGGAAGGGAGCTGGAGATTTATAGCCCTATCAATGGTAGAGGAGGGTGTCGCTTGGTGGAGGGTGACATGCACTGACACCTGTCTTAGGGAACTGTGAAGATGTATCCCTGTGATAATAACAATCTTATAAATCAACATTTCCTCAATAAATTGATATTGAAGTAGAGAAAGAAAAAAAGCTAGTCTTCCACTATAAATCAGTGACTATAGAAATATTTACATCTTAGTCTTTCCTGATCTTAACCAAAACTACATTGAGCAGATTATTAGTCTATTTTTAAAAAGAACCAACTGGGAGGCCAGGAATGTAACACAATTGTAGAAGGAATGCTTCACACCATGAGGTCCTGGCTTCAAGTCTCAGTATCAAAAGCAAGAATAAGAGGTTTTTTTTTTTTTAAAGCAAGTGAGAACCAGAAAAGACAGATGAACTTATGACCCAGTTTGGAATGGAGCCTTTGAGATCCTACTTTGACTTTAGACCAGGGAACTGATGTCTTTGTCTCTACTCCAGTGGGCCCAGCGTGGCCCAAAGATGTGAAGATGCTGCCCAGAGAGCCTCAGAAGGTGGGGTTGAGGGTAGATACAGCACAGTGTCTCCTGCCCCCACCACTGCACCACCATATAGGCAAACCCCCACCCCCAGAGTCCCCTGGTCTTGATAGTCTTACTTCTACAGGGCACATTCTAAAAAAATCTAGTCTCCAAGGATGTCCAATGAGACAAACCCAGCCTACTTCTTTCTAGTCTCATAAAAAAATTTAAATTTAGGGTTTTCTTTACATCTCTCTTCCTTCTTTCCTTTCTTCTTCTCCTCCTCCTCTTCCACTTCTTCCTCCTCTTCCACTTCTTCCTCCTCCTCCTCTTCTACTTCCTCCTCCTTCTCTTCCACTTCTTCCTTCTTCTACTTCTTTTCTCTCTCTCTTACGCCCTTCAGTCTCTTTTGTTCAACCATATGAACGATTCTTTCCATGTTTCCCCTTTGAGATAAGCCATCAGTGCACCAAGTACAAAAACAAAGTGAAAAAAAGTTTAACTTCAAATAACTGTGGCTCTCAAAGTGGCAAAATATGTCTTTTCAAGAGACATTCATTTCTGTGCTGCTTCTGAAACTGGAGGAGAGTGCACAGTTCAGCATGGGAGTTCAGGTAATGCTCAAAAGATGCTGGACAATAGCTTTGTGTTGGTGTTAGGGATCTCTGAATGCAAATCTTGCAAAATGGCTGAATTTGGAGTTGGGACATTGATATGACCATGCTCAATATAAACAGATTGAGAGAATGCAAATTAATTATTCCCTAGAGGAGGTTAGTGTGTAAACAAAAGGAAATACTTTTCTCAATAGAGGACCTCTTGTCACTCTGTGAAGTAATATTATTTTTTGTAATATTAAACTCCACTGTAATATTAAATATAAATATTTTTGTAATATTAAACTCCACTCTATGACTCATCTTCCTTGTACATTTTCTTCTTTGTGTTAATCTTTCTACCATTAATTTTTGAGGGGTCTACATTTTTTTTTTTGGTTAGGTAATGTGCCCCCCTCACCTGTCCCACCTCTTGGACCCTCTTTTTCACTCTATAAATGCTCCCCATGGCAGAGATTCTAGAAACACGTCCATTCATTGCTTTTCACACCCACCCTTGAGTCTGTCTTCCTTCTCTCTGGTTAAATTTTTTTTTCCCACCTTCTAGTACAGCTCAGGCCTCTGTGCTGGCACCACCCCAGCCCCAAATGACAGAAGCTGTGCTTGGTGTGTCTGTATCATTCACTTACCACCTCTTCATCTCTAGCTCTGGCTTCTGAGCAAGAAGGAAGCTCCCAGAGGGAACTACTTGCTGCCTCAGCAATTGCCTTTGACAGACATTATGGGCAACAAACCCTAAATTTCTTGGAGAAAATGTCCCCATGCCAATTTCTTGGATCCGTTGATGAGTCCAACTGTGACTGGACACGTCAGTGAAATGATTCTCGCCCTCTGCCTGTTTGTATTTCTTTGTTCGCAAGTACTTCCTTTCTTCTCATGATTTTACAAGTGATAGCTCCTAAGTTAAGATACTGTGATAGTACCCTCTTCTTTTCAATATAGTCTGTCATTGATGTTTTTGAAGTCTGCACCCGGCAGCCAAAGTAGCCAAGTTGTGGCACCAAGAGAAAACACCTCGTGATGTTGTCATTTGTAGAGAGCCGTGTGGGCAGTTAGTG
>NW_026648048.1:0-64931 GCF_950295315.1 Erinaceus europaeus | reverse complement strand
CATTGGCTCAACATTAATCTAGAAGCCAGGGCTTGTCTCACAGGCTTCTGAGTAGCGATTGAGCCAGAGTGGCTGGGTCACATGGGGCACACGCATGAGGAATCTTTTTCAGCAACCTGCTCAGAGGGGGCTGTGGACACAGCAGGCCCTGGGTGTCACATGCAATCGGGTTGTGTAGCATAAATGTTTCCAGTGCTGTGATCCCACTCAGGAATGAAATGGGAACTCGATGCCACATTGCTGGAAACAGCTGTCCACTATTTTTAGATACAGGAAGAAACCCCTAGCATGCTTAAATGAGCCTAATAAAACTCGTGTTATCTATATTGTAGAAATGCATGTCAAGTTCAGTCCTCCAACAGTCCTCACCAGAAAGAAAAAAGAAAACTTGATAAAAGGGAAGTGTAATTGGGAGAAAAAAAAAACCCTAGCTACTATTAAAAAATAATCATTATTGGGAGTTCGGTGGTAGCGCAGCGGGTTAGGCACGGCACACGTGGCCACGCAAAGCGCAAGGACCAGAGTAAAGATCCCGGTTTAGAGCCCCGGCTCCCCACCTGCAGGGGAGTCGCTTCACAGGCGGTGAAGCAGGTCTGCAGGTGTCTATCTTTCTCTCCCCCTCTGTCTTCCCCTCCTCTCTCCATTTCTCTCTGTCCTATGCAACAATGACGACAACAATAATAACTACAAAAACGAAACAAGGACAACAAAAAGGAATAAATATGTTTTAAAGTCATTATTATGTAGTCCAGGAGGTGGCGCAGTGGATAAAGTACTGGACTCACAAGCATGAGGTCCTGAGTTTGATCTCCGGGGCAGCATGTATACCAGAATGATATCTGGTTCTATCTCTCTCCTCCTATCCCCCTCATTAATAAAAAAAAATAATAATACTCATTATGTGTGGTCTGGGAGATGGCACAGTGGGTAAAGCATTACTCTCAAGCACGAGGTCCTGATTTCGATCCCCAGCAGCACATGTACCAGAATTATGTCTGGTTCTTTCTCCTCCTATCTTTCTTCTTAAACATCTATTTTTTATTTTTTAATTGTTTATTATTGGATAAAGACAGAAATTGAGGAGGAGGAGGAGATAGAGAGGAAAGAGACAGAGAGATACCTGCAGTTCTACTTCACCACTCATGAAGCTTTCCCCCTGCAGGTGGGGACCAGAGGTTTGAACCCAGGTCCTTGTGCACTGTAATGTGTGTACTTAACCTACTGTGCCACCAACTGGCCCCCTCCTCCTATCTTTCTAATAAATAAATTTTTAAAAATGATCATTATGATTGAAATCAGATACATACCAGTAGTATTTATGGAATTATTTCCTAGGGCCTATATACAACTGCTATGTTGTGTTTTGTTTGTTTGTTTGTTTATTTGTTTTTTTAATGAGGTTATCATTGGTTTACAAAACTGTATTTTAGGGATGTATCTCCATGCCTCTTCAGAATGTATGTGAACACACCCACCACTCAAGTACCAGTATCTCTCTACCAGTCTACTGGAACTTCTATAACCCTTTAACTGCACCCCCACGCTATACCTATACTTGTGATCAACTGCTATGTTAAGAAAGTCACTGAAATAGTAGACATCTATTTGGGGAAGCTTTTCTCCACTCTATCTGGGTTACAGCATTCATATTCACATATAATGGGCACATTGCTGTCATTTAAATTTATTTATTAGGTAAGTGAGAACAAGCAAAAAGCAAAGGATTACCCTACCATTTTTATTATGTTTCTATTATCTGTTTTTATCAGATGCCAGGGATTGAACCTAGGGCCTCGACCATTCAAAGCATGATTTTACCACTGAATCAATTCATCAGTCACTTTATTGCTATTTAAAAGTGAAATCATAGTTTTAAAAGAAGACTTGTTTAGTGCAGTAATTGGTAAAAGAGACCTTCAATATTTTTTTCAGTTTATACTCTCCTCCAAGCCGAATTTACACTCTTTAAAAAGTTGAGTGTACACTTTTTGGAGGGGCAAACCCCCCAAAATTTGAGAACCACTGTTCTCAGTAGTCCTTCCATCGCCTCATTTTCCTATCATTATGAACGCGTCTCCCTTAAGCTGTGTACTCATTCTGTCACTGGTTGGGTTTCCAGAGGCAAGCGGTGCCTGACTACTCACTCAATCATCTGTTGAATTAAAAAGCCACTTCATGCTCAGCTATTACTGTAATTTCTGGGGCCACATAGAGGCAAACTGTGCACTTCTAAGGGAAACGTGCTCTGTTTTGTTTTTAAAGTCATCCGCCAATGGCTGTAATTTCTGGGGCCGCGTAGAGGAAAATACCTGTGTCTTTCTAAAGGAAACATTTCTTTTTCAATTCAGCCGGCCAGTGCGGTGGATTTCTATACTTGGTTGTTTACATTTCAGATATGGAGCTGGAGCAACTCTGAGTCCTGGAGGCCTTTCTACGGCATGGATCTCCCGCTTGAAGAAGATAACAAAGACACTAGAAAGGAAGCTGAGGCACAAAAGGTTGAGGCCCGCCATCCATTGTGTGATCACTCATTCGCTCACTCGACCTGCACTGGAAAAGCAGACGCAAGCTGGGCGCTCAGGTTACCGAGATGAACCAGAGGCGGCGCCAGTCTTAGGGAGATGGGTGAAAAGGGAAAAAAAAAAAAAAGTCAGGTTTCCCACGCGGAGGAGGGGCTTGGCGGTGAAGGCGGCGCGTCTGTTTTCCCAGCTAGACTCAGCCACCCTGCCCGCTCCCAACACTCCTCCAAGATGGCGGCACCCTGTCACCCGGTCACCCGCCCCAGCTCTCGCTGCGGGACACCATCCCCGCGCTTCGGAGCCACCGCTCCGGGCCGGGCCTACCCGCCACGGACCCCCTCGAGCTCTCCGATGTGCCGCGGGACCCCGAGGCCCCTGGCCTGGCCGGGAGCGACCCCGAGAGAGGCTGCGAGGGGCAGTACGACCACACACGCAGAACGCCCGGCCCCGGGCCCCACGGCCACCGAGCCGGAGTAGGCCCTTCCTGACGCCACGATGGGCGTGGCAGCGCGGCCCGCGACGTCGCGACGCGTCAGCTATGGCGACTGCGTCAGCTCGAGCCACGGCCCTTAGTTTTCGAGTCATTTCCTGACGTCGCCACGGGAGCTGCAGTCGTCTCGAACCCGGTCAGCGGCGGCGGCGGCGCGCGTGCGCGCTTCCGCCGCGCCCTGAACGGAGCAGCAGCGCGGAGGCCCGTGGCGGGGAGCGAAGCAGGTGGGAGGCGGCGCGGCCGGGCGGCGAGCATCGTGCGCGCGCGACGTGGGCCGCCTAGCTGCCCCCCGCTTCCCAGGGGCTGCTGGGGCGCCTCGGGGAGGCGGGCCGTAGGGGGGCGCGGGCCTGAGCGCGGCCGACCTTCCTTTCTCTGTTTCCCTCCAGCGTCATCCCGGCCTCTAGCCCGCCTGCACACTGCCCGCGACTCGGTGGGGCGGCAACATGAGCGGCAACGACTTGGATAAGAACGACGAGTTTGATGAGCAGCTACGAATGCAAGAATTGTATGGAGACACCAAGGACGGCGACACCCCGCAGGACCCCGAAGGAGGAGAAGCTGATGCTCTCGGGCAGCCGCCGGCTGACACCCCTTACGAGTGGGACCTGGACAAGAAGGCTTGGTTCCCCAAGGTAGGAAGGAGAGTGGCGGCCCCCACCGCGGAGCTGGGCAGCCTGATGGGGCTCTCCAGTGACGTTTTCTCTGCTGAGGTCTTGGCTTCCTTAGAGCCCTCATGGACAGTGACGTCCCTTTTTTTGTTGTTGTTGTTGTGGCTGTTAGAGAACGCAGGTGTAAAGGAATAGCAGTCTTGAGAAACAAGTGCGTTGTGTCTTAAAAACCTTTAATATGCCTTATTAATTTTACTGTGAAGGTCACAGTTGGTCATTGCATTTGTGATTGCTTTTCATTGCAGAGAGGAAAAACCCCACCAGCGAACGTAGTAGCCACGGATGGCTCTGGCTAAGGTAGTCAGCCTCATTTATCCTAGGAATTCGATCCTATGTGGAAAATGGAAATCTCTTGTTTAAAAAGAAAAAAACGTTTTTTTTTAGATCTTCTCTGATTCAACTTTGCACCTTTTTTTTTTACTTCCTAATAAATGTCCCTAGGTATGCGTGTCTGAATCATATAGCCTCAGGCCTATGACTGTGAGTGCACAGAATATGGATAGAAAAGATCTGTATGTGTTTGCTTCGAGCTCGTGGAATTTAAGTGTTTCGCTTCAGCGTGGACAAAAAAATAATTGGTGTTAGACTTGTCTCTGTGAACTTTGAGGTAGAAATTTAATCAGTCTTGTATGGCTGGAAAAAGGGATGGTCAGTAACACTATAATGGACTTACAAGTCAGTAATACAAACCATGTCTCCGCTCTGTTTTTCAACATTCTGACTAATTTAACAATGATCTTGATAGTAAATTAGTCTGGGATTATCTTTTTATGTTATGAAGCCCACCCTTCTTTAAGCCGAGGGAGTCAGGCGGTAGCTCAGAGGGTTAAGCGCACATGGCGCCAAGCGCAAGGACCCGCTTAAGGATCCCGGTCCAAGCCCCCGGCTCCCCACCTACAGGGGAGTCACTTCACAGGCGGTGAAGCAGGTCTGCAGGTGTCTGTCTTTCTCTCCCCCTCTTTGTCTTCCCCTCCTCTCTCCATTTCTTTCTGTCCCATCTAACAACGACGACATCAATGACAACAATAACTACAACAACAATTAAACAAGGGCAACAAAGGGGAATAAATAAACAAATAGTAGAAAATAAATAAATAAAAATAAAGTCTAAGCTGATTTCCAGCCCCCCGGCTCCCCACCTGCACAGGAGTCGCTTCACAGGCGGTGAAGCAGGTCTGCAGGAGTCTATCTTTCTCTCCCCCTCTGTCTTCCCCTCCTCTCTCCATTCTTCTCTGTCCTCTCCAACAACGACGACATCAGTAGCTACAACAATAAAACAACAAGGGCAATAAAAGGGAATAAATAAATAAATAAGTATTAAAAAATAATAAAGTCTGTGCTGAAATGTTTCCTGGTGCTTCTCCTAGCCCAGAGGTCAAGAGGGTAGATGTGTGTTAAACTGGTTTTTCTGACGTGGAATAATGATGTGATCTAACTAATGAGAGGTGTTTTTATTTATTTTTAATTCATTTTAATATTTATTCTCTTTTGTTGCCCATGTTGTTTTATTGTTGTAGTTATTATTGTTGTTGGATAGGACAGAGAGAAATGGAGAGAGGAGGGGAAGACAGAAAGGGGGAGAGAAAGATAGACACCTGCAGACCTGCTTCACCGCCTGTGAAGCGACTCTCTTTCCTGCAGGTGGGGAGCCGGGGATTCAAACAGGGATCCTTAAGCCAGTCCTTGCGCTTTGCGTCACGTGCGCTTAACCTGCTGCGCTACCGCCCGACTCCCTGTTTTATTTTTAAAAGCATTTAGTTTTGTAGTTCTTCACCCCGTTCTTTATATATCAAATCAGAAGTCTATCCTGAGTACAAAGATTTAAGTCAGTATGTAGCGTATTTATACTTTGTGTGTCTATCTTCCAGTTAACATTGCCTCTTTGGTTAGATTACTAGTTGACCGTTACTTTTTATCCTGTTTTATTGCTCTGGTATCTTTGTTCTACTTAGAAACTGTTACGTGTTTTATTTTAACTTGGAAATACAGTAACTGATGTTAAACTCAGCTCTATAAAATTTTTAGTAAGACTTTGATCGGTCTCATATGGGTGGAAGAAATGATAAGACAGTAATCTTCCTCAGGACAACTCTAGAGAGAGTGGTTTCTAAATTAAACAAGAAAAGGTTTCCTTGTTACTTCAGATTCCGTAATCAGAATTTGGTGTTGATGATCTAAGTATCCATGTCTTAAACTGTTATCATTGTATCCATGATTGTCTATGTAACATCCTTATCCTCGCATTTATATTTTAGTCACAGTAACTTTCATCTGCAGAAGCCCTTAAGTCTTAAGTTGTAAGATAAATATTCTGTAAGTGAAGGCCATGTAAACTTTTATAGGAAGAAATCTTTCTTTAATTTGCATGTATGTTGAATTTCTTGCTTAGATCACTGAAGATTTTATTGCTACCTATCAGGCCAATTATGGCTTTTCCGATGATGGTGCATCTAGCTCTACTGCAAATGTCCAAGATGTGAGTACTAGGACTGTGGAGGAGCCTCCTCCACAAAGAAAACTCCCCCAGCCCAGTGATACCAAAAAGAGGGGAGAAAAGAGAAAGACTGACTCAGGCAAGTGGTTTTACCTTGCAAAGCATCAGCGTAAAGAGAGAGAGAGAAAGGGAAAGAGTGTGTGTGTGTGTGTGTGTGTGTGTGTGTGTGTGTGTGTGTGTGTGTGTGTGTGTGTGTGTACACATGCATGTAGTTATTTGGGGGAGAATTCTGTTTTTCAAAAAATGATGAGTTCTTTTTTAGTTTATTGGTTCATGGGTTGGCTTTTGTCCTAACTTGTTATTGCCATTGAGTGAGTTGTTTCAGTTCTATACCTCAGATTCTTCATGTATATATATATATAGAGAGAGAGAGAGAGCGAGAGAGAGAGAGAGAGAGAGACAGACATTCACAGTGTTATATATTCCTGTCTGGTATCCTGGTGGGGGGGCTAGAACCTGGGCCATACACAAGACAAAGCATTCCCCCCCCCACAAGCTGTCTACCAGCACCACAAAATATTAGAAAATTTTCGGGGGCAGGTGGTGGCGCACCTAGTTGAGCACACATGTTACAGTGCACAAGGACCCGGGTTCAAGCCCCCAATCCCCACCTGCAAGGGGAAAGCTTCACAAGTGGTGAAGCTGTGCTGCAGGTATCTCTCTGTCTCTCTCTGTCTCTCTCTCTCTCTCACCCCCTTTCCTCTCAATTTCTGGCTGGCTCTATCCAATAAATAAATTATCGAAAGTTGTGTTTATAAGGTCATTTTTTGTGCTTTTTGATTGTAGTGAAATTGAACTTAGAGAAAATGTGCTTCAGCTTGACGGTATCTCTTAGACACAGTTTAGAGCCAGACGGAATTTATGTCAGAGCCTAAAGTCAGTGCAAAAATGAGTTGTTTTGATTTATTTATTTATTTGTGGCATTGTATCAGAATCATAAAGATCCAGTATAAACTGGTTTCCTCCCCCCCCCACCACCAGCCAAGATTCTGAAATATTATCTGTCAAAAGATCCAAATACTTTGAAAAGGACAGTGGTTGGAGTTAAAATTTGTCTTGTCTGGGTGGGAGAAAATTCAGATACTGCCACATTGTCAAGATTTCATGAAGTATACAACTTCTTGCATTTGTCCTGTGGATTGATTGATTTCATTTCTACTTATAGGATGGTTTCATGTTGAGGAAGACAGAAATACAAATGTATATGTGTCTGGTATGTATATTTTCTAAAAAAAAAAAATTTAGAGGAGAAGATACTTAATTTCAAGATCCTTTCCTTTAAAAAAAAAAAAAAAGGTGGGGGGGTATCTTATTAGTGTTTCCTTTCTCTGAAGTCTTTTTTTTATAATGTCTCTTTTTTGTTACCTTAGTGAAGAGTATGCTTGTTTGTTACAAAAGGAAGAAAATCAAGGGTGTGTGGCTTTGCATGTGATCCCTCTCCTCTGGTTTCCGTGATTTAGGATAATATGTTGCCCCTTCAGATTCAGTCACTTCAGTCCCAAGCAAAACACACCCTCCCATGTGTTTTTGGATCTTCACATTTGTTGCAGGTGCCGAAATGGATTTTTTAAAATTTTTCCCCCTAATGTTATAGGTTTGCCTCCAGACATTACAGTGGATGAATTTATACAGCTCATGTCCAAGTTTGGCATTATTATGAGAGATCCTCAAACTGAAGAATTTAAGGTCAAGCTTTACAAAGATAATCAGGGAAACCTTAAAGGGGATGGACTCTGTTGTTATTTGAAGGTCAGTTATGTTATCAAATTAAGTTTCTTGAGACTTCATTTTAACCTAGGAGCCAAGGCTATCCATAATTTTGTATAAATAGATGGCAAACAGGACTGAAACTATTTAAAATAAGATATAAAGTAAAGTGAGTGATCTGGGAGGTGGCACAGTGGATAAAACGTTGGATTCTCAACCATGAGGTCCCAAGTTCAGTCTCTGGCAGCACATGTACCAGAGTGATGTCTGGTTATTTCTCTCGCTCCACCTATCTGTTCTCATGATTAAATAAATAAATTCTTTTTTTTTTTTAAGAAAAGTTAAGTTTCACACTGTGCCTGTGTATATCATATCAGTTGTTCTAAGAAAATATGGTAACATATCAGTATGTTTTATCACTGAGGTACTTCTTTTGTCTTAAAATGACACTGGTCAGGGGACCAGGTCATGGCACACCTGATTAAGTATACATAGTATCAAGCACAAGGACCCAGGTTCGAGCCCCCATCTCCATCTGCAGCGGGGACGCTTCATGAATGGTGAAGCGGGTCTGCGCGTGTCTCTCTGCCTCTATCTCTCCCTCCCCTCTCAATTTCTCTCCTATTGAATAAAATTTAAAAAATTAAATATATAATTCTGGTCACTGCAGAGATCTCTTTGCGAGTGACCCCAGAGGTGGTGCAGTGACTAGGGTACAGTACAAGCATGAGGTCTTCGTATGTTACAGACCTGTGTTATAGCTAAAAACGGTCTGTGCTGTTCCCAGTTCCCGGAGTCCTCTAATCTTTAATTTTATACCAAGGACCTTCGATAAGGAAATTAGGGTTTAAAGAATATTAATCCCTTGCCCAAGTTCATATAATTGGCTGGGGACAGCTCTGTCCTGAACTCAGGTTTTGATTTTTTTTTTTCTTTTTGAGTATTCATTCATGTATTTTGCAAAGAGAAGGTGGGGGAATGAACCTAGAAAACTCATACAATATGATTGGTACTGGTGATTAAATCCTGGCACCCCCCCCACACACACACATGCAAATCCTGGGCTCCACTGTTAGGCCATGCCCCCAAATGTGAACCAAGGTTTCTTTCTTTCTTTTGTTTATTCCTTTATTGGGAAATTAATGGTTTACAATCAACAGTAAAATAAAATACAATAGTTTGTACATATGTAACCTTTCTCAGTTTTCGATGTAACAATTCAAACCCCACTAGGTCCTCCTCTGTCTTCAGGACCTGAACTCTCTCCCCTCCACTCCAGAGTCTTTTCCTTTGGTGCAGTACACCAGAAGTTTTCTTAATCCCAGAGCAGGCAGTAATATATATATATATGAGTGGTACAGAGAGAAACATGAGAGCACAACTCAGCTCTGGCTTATGGTGGTCATGGGTATTGAACCTGGGAGTTTGGAGCTTCAGGCATGAAAGTCTTTTTTGCAGAATCATTATGTTATCTCCCCCAAGCAATTCTACTCAAACATTTATTGTATGCATTTCGAGTCATTCTTCTAGAAAACTAAAGTTTCATTTCTGGGTATAACTGAGTCCTTTGTGTGGTTTTTTTGTTTGTTTGTTTGTTTTTTACCTTTCTGAAGAGGGAATCTGTGGATCTTGCATTGAAACTTTTGGACGAAGATGAAATTAGAGGCTACAAATTACATGTGGAGGTGGCAAAGTTTCAACTCAAGGGGGAATATGATGCCTCAAAGAAGAAGAAGAAGTGCAAAGACTACAAGAAAAAACTCTCTCTGCAGCAAAAGTTTGTGGTTTTGTTTGTTCATTTTCCTTTTTAAAGAAAGACCTCAGCAGCAGGGATAGCACAACAGTAGGTCCCTGAGGTCAGTCACCTGCACCACACATGATGTGCTGCTTTGGGGTGTGTGAGAGGCCGGGCAGTGATGCAGCCAGTGGAATGCACAGATTACAGTACACAAGGACCCAGGTTCAAGCCTCCGGTCCCCACATACAGTGGGGAACCTTCATAAGTGGTGAAGAAGCTGTGCTACAGATCTCTCTCTCTCTCTCTTTCTCTCTCTCTCTCTCTCTCTCTCTCTCTCTTTCTCTCTCTGTATCTCTCCACCCCCTCTCAATTTCTCTCTGTCTTGTCAAAATAAAGTAAAATAAAGAATTTTTTAAAAACTAAGAAAATTTCAGGCAAATATCTTAGGTAATGGGGGTCAGTCGGTAGCACAGTGGGTTAAGCACACATGGCACAAAGTACAATGACCGACATGAGGATCCCGGTTCGAGCCCCTGGCTCTCCACCTGAGGGGGGGGTCGCCTCACGGGCAGTGAAGCAGGTCTTCAGGTGTCTGTCTTTCTCTCTCCCCTTTGTCTTCCCCTCCTCTCTCCATTGTTCTCTGTCCTATCCAACAACAATGACATCAACAGCAATAGTAATAACCACAGCAATGATAAAACAACAAGGGCAACAAAAATGGGGGCAGGGGTAATAGCCTCCAGGAGCAGTGGATTCCTGGTGATAATCACCTAGTTTTGTTTCATCAGCTCTGCCTACACTAGGGTGACTGGGAAGTTGGCCAGCAAGCAGAGCACATTCCCCATGTGCTTGAAGCCACGAGTTCTATCTCTGGCATTGGATGTGATGGAGTTTGGTTTCTCACATAGAGTGTGAGTGTGTGTGTGTGTGTGTGTGTGTGTGTGTGTGTGTGTGTGTGTGTGTGTAGTGCTGGTTCTTCAAACTTGAGAGATTCCACCTTTCTCTTTTTTTTAAATTTTTCTTTTATTACGGGCTTAGTGGTTTACAGTGTAGTCTTTGACACATAGACACAACTTTTTTTTTTTTTAACCAGAGCTCTAGCTTATGGGGAGGGGGATTGAACCTGGGACTTTGGAGCCTCAGGCATGAGAGTCTCTTTACATAACCATTATGCCATCTACCCCTGCCCAACACAACTTTTCATCTCCCCTCGATGGATGTCTGAGTGACACTCGTTCCCCCTCCAACTTAGAGTCCCCACCCCCACCCCAGCAGTTCCACCTTTCTAAGGCTGACTCTTCATTCTTGTGTGTGTGTGTGTGTGTGTGTGTGTGTGTGTGTGTGTGTGTTTCAGAGAGATCACAGCAATGCTGCATCATCCATGAAACTCTCATGGTGCTTGGGCTAGAATACATCCTCAGTCAGGGAAGGCGTTCACTCTGCCAGCTGACTTACCTCCTGGCCAAAATCTTTTTTAAAAAGAGTTTTCTAGATCATCAGTAGATTTTGAGTTATCTGTTCAGTCGGACAGTCTGGTAGCAGTGCTGGTTTCCATTTTCTGGGATGTTCATTCGAATTACAAGACTGACAGGAGAGAAAAAGTCTCTCTTCAGAAAAATCCAAACATCAGATTAAATAGGACAGTTTAGGCTTGTATACCAAAGTTGAATTAACTGTTGTTGAATTAGCATTTGATGTAATGTCAGATAGACCAAGAACTTAACATTCTTTTAGAAGATGTATTGATGATGAGAGAGAAAAAGTGAGGGGGGGAGAAAGGGAGAACCAGAGCACTGTTCGACTGTAGCATAAGATGGTGGAAGGGAATAAAACTACAGCCTCACATGTATGATTTGATATGCTAACTTCCTGTGCTGTTGCCCCAGCCCAACTTAAATTTGACTTTTTTTTTTTGTTTTTCTTCATTGTGGGAGAGAAAGAGACTAGAGTGACTAGAGGTCTGCTCCGTTTATTTTATGTGGTGCCAGGAATGAAGCACAGGGCCTTACACAGAGGCGAGACATGCACTCTACCACTGACACCTTCACCAGCTTCAGGAACTTGAATTTTATATGCAGGTTTGTTGGCAGAAATAACAGGTTTATCATTGGCAGTGCCATTGGATGGCTACATACACAATGTCATAAGGTTTCTACTTATCTGCTGAGTAGGCTTTTAAACTATTCCAGTTTGAAGAAATCTTATAGTCTACTTCTGTTAGAAAGAGCTCTGTTGGAAGTCGGGTGGGTTAAGCACACGTGGTGCAAAGCGCAAGGACCCGCAGAAGAATCCGGGTTCCCCACCTGCAGGGGAGTCGCTTCACAAGCGGTGAAACAGGTCTTGCAGGTGTCTATCTTTCTCACCCCCTCTCTGTCTTCCCCTCCTCTCCATTTCTCTCTGTCTTATCCAACAACAACGAAATCAGTAACAACAACAATTATAACATCAAGGGCAACAAAAGGGAATGAATAAATAAATATTTTTAAAAGAGGAAGGAAGGAAGAGCTCTGTTAGAAACTCTTCTACACTGTGCCTAACCTAAGGACCATACAGACATAACTGTGTACCCTACCGTTGTGGAGTTATCAGTAAAGTTTAGCATTGTAACAAAGTGAGTTTTATAAAAGGTTTCAGTGCAGTTTGTTCTTTACAATCCTTGGAGGCATGGTCAAAACCAATGTGATCTATGTGCATTTTGACCTCAGTCATGATACTAAATAGCAAGTTTCCCTGGAGTATCATTGTATTATTTGTAACAAAGCAACCAGTTCTGAAACATACACAGATTCAGAGGTCGCACATACTAGATCCATCTTTTGCCTTCCCATTATTTGTATTCTGTCCCCAACTAGATCCATCTTTTGCCTTCCCATTATTTGTATTCTGTCCCCAACAAGTAGTAAACAAAACTCATTTTTCTTGCTGCTTTTTGTTTGTTTGTTTGTTTTGTTTTGTTTTTTGCATTAGGCAATTGGATTGGAGACCTGAGAGAAGAGCTGGGCCATCCCGAATGCGCCATGAGCGAGTTGTCATCATCAAAAATATGTTTCATCCCATGGATTTTGAGGTAGGAGGTGGTTATCATAACTGATAGTAACCATAATAGACTTTCTTTCAAAAGCAGCACGACCAGACTCACTCCATCTTTTTCTTTTCTTTCCTTTCTTTCTTTCCTTTTTTTTTTTTTTTTCATTAATTATACCCAGAGCCCTACTAAGCTTTAGCCGATGGTGGTGCTGGGGATTGAGCCTGGGGGCTTCAGAGGTTCAAGTACTAGAGTCTTTTCGCATAGTCACTGTTGCTGTCTCCCCAGCCCTCGGCCCATTTTAATTATATTCATGCAGTGGTCAGAGTTGGAACATGACTCTAAGCATCAAAGTTTTCAGATCTTCTCTTAGTAAGCCTGGAGTTTTAAAAAATTATTTCCCAGGTAAGATCATTTAGTAGCCAAGCTAGGGCTCCAACTTGCTACTGCTTGGAGGGGGTAGGGAGGTAGCATAATGATTATGCAAAAAGGCTTCCATGCTTGAGGTGCTGTCCTTAGAATATAATCGCTAAAAGGTTTGTCTAGTACATTTTTAGTGTAGTTTTGCACTTGAAATTTTCATATAGGTGCTAAAAATTAAATTAAATTAAAGCCTTTGCTTAATGAAGTACAGTCCCTAATGTTCACATATTAGAGGTTGTTTTTCAGCATCTAATTTTCCCAAAATACTCTTAACGGTTCTTAGAGGACTTTATAGAACAGAAACTTTAAAAAAAAAAAAAGATGCTAATAGATTTTATTTATTTTTGTTGTGATTATTGTTGTCACTGGGGCTGCAACCACTCCAGGCTGACTTTTTCAGATAGAAACAGGGGGTAGGGTGGGGGGGGGGAATATGGTGCCAATGCTTCCCCTAGCTTGGTGGGGCCTAGGCTTGAACCTGTGCCATGCACATGGTGAAGCAGGCACCCTCCCGGGTGAGCCCTCTTCCCAGCCCCACTAGAAGGTGTCAGGGGTCATCGATTTGTGTTGCGCTCTGCCTTTTAGCATAGACCAATGGGGTGCATCCATGGAAGAACCATCTTTCTCCTCTGCCTGACTCTGCAATGAGTTACAAGTGACACATACGGAAAAGTGAACAAGAGAAGGTTCACAGGTGTTCTGGTTGCAACCAAACTCACTCTTGTTCTCTCTGAGCATTTAAACAGACTCAAACAGCAATGCTTTAGTTCCCTTAGAGAGGGCCCCGGGGGTGGCGTCTTGAGCTTCATCCTGGCAAATAGAAATGGAAGAGGGTTTTCAGTGCACCGTTTGAGGCCAGCAGGAAGATACGTGGTCTATTTATAATGCGACTTGGTGTCTCTTCTGACTGGATTCCTGAAGAATCTTGAAATAGAATAACTGCTTTTGACTTGCAGTGATAACGGAACTGTGTGTGTTCTAGTTGCTTCGGGGAAAGCTCTTCTTGTCAGGTGGGGCTTTGAAGGGAGTCACTGGAGAGATGGGTCATAGTATCTCATTTAGTTGGGACAGTTCTCAGGTCTCCTACGGTTCATCACATTTTACTCCTCTGGTAAAGAATTGGTTTGGTTTTGTTAGCTTACTTGCTAATTCCTGTGAATTGGGATCCCTGACACACCTTTCATACTTGTAATACTTGAATGTGAACATCTGTGAAAATTGACTCAAAGTATCTGGACCCTCTACGGGTGGGAGTATGTTGTGAAATTATACCTGTTTTTGTTACTGCTGCCGCTTTGCTCATTGGGACACTTAATATGAGTCTACCACATCGGGCAGGCATTAGTTTTCTTACCATAACAAGTCTTTTGGGCTGTGGAGACAGCATAATGGCTATGCAAAAGGTTTTGGTGCCTCAGGCTCTGAGCTTCCACATTCAATCCCTGTAAGCCAGACCTGAACAGTGCCCTGGTTTCTCTCTGTCTCTCTCTCTATCTCATTAAAATAATATAATTTTTTTAAGTAGTCTTTTCTCCAAAAAGCTGAACTTACTCTGCCTTGACCCCAACAAATCCCCTCCAGTGGATATTTATTTATTTGTTTTAATGAGAAAGATGGGAGAAAGAGACACACCAGAGCCCTGCTCAGCTCTGGCTTATGATGGGACTGGGGACTGAACCTGGAACCGCAGAGCCTCAGCTAGAAAAATCTTATTCTTTTATCTATGATTAGTAGTGGGTTACAAGCTTGTAAAATTACAGTGTACATTATAGTTCCACACCCACCACCAGAGTTCTGTATCCCTACCCTCCCTCGTCCCAAGGATAACCACTATAGCTCTCACAAGTCTTAGAAACAGTTTGCTTGCTTCTGCTTTGTTTTTTTCTTCAAGTTTAGGTGTATCAGATCCCTAGATTACACATATGAATAAAAGCATCAGGTAGTTGTCTCTCATCTCTTTTACTTTTCACTAAAATTAACCACCACCAGTTCCATCTGTTTCGTCCCAAAGGACAATATTATGTTTTTTTTTTTTTTTTTTTTTTTTTTGGTTGCAAAATAGTATTTCCTAGAATATATGTCTCCTAACTTCTAAAGCCAGTCATCTGTTGATGGGCGTTTAGACTGCTTCCACTTTTTGGCTGTTTTGAATAATCCTGGACATTAACTTGTTTAAGAATAAAGGTCTAATGTTTGTAAATTCTTTTTTTTTTAAATGAAGCACTTTGAGTCAGCAAAATAAGTCACTTGGATAGTGTGCCCTGCTTTTGCCATGTGTGTGACAAGGTACAAGCCTGGCCTCCACCACATTGAAGGAATTCTGTGCTATCGGGTGTCTGCTTCCCTCGCTAGCTTCTGTCTACAAGTAAAGAAAGGCCTCAAGCACTTGAAAAAAATAAAACACCTTTGATGGTTTAAGATCAACTTACTTTGGAGCTGCCCCCAGTTCTTTCATGGTTTTATCTAAAGTAATTATATCTCCTTTGCTAGAAAGGAGACTCCATTAGAACCAGGGCTTCTTCGGGCATGGCTGCTGCTATGTTTTTTGAGTTTGGAATCGAATCTGGCACACAGTAGTAGGTCTTCAACACCTCTATTTATTAATGGACCTTCAGTAATTTTATGAAGCAAAAGTAAAACAAATATTAGATGAAACCCCTAATTCACAGGAAAGAATATATTATTTATTAATATTTTCTTTGCACCGGGGTTATCGCTGGGAGCTCAGTGCTGACACTATGCTATCTACTGCTCCCGGCAGCCATGTTTTTCCCTTTATTATTATTTTTCTTTCTAGTTTCATTTGGTAGGGCAGAGAGGAGTTGAGAAGGGAGAGGAAGAGAGAAAAATAGGCACCTGCAGACCTGTTTCACTGCTCATGAAGCATCCCCTCCACAAGTGGGGAGCAGAAGCTCAAAGCCAGGTCCTTATGCATGGTGAAGTATGCACTCAACTGGGTGTGCCACTGCTGGGCCCCAAGAAAGAATCTTTTCATTTATTCAGCAGATAAAACATTCTCTCTAGCAGCTCTGCAAATGAAGGAGTGTTTGATTTTCAAGCACTTTCACCACAAAGGATGAAGGGACAGTGATGGCTTTCAGAGTTCGTGGGCAGAGATATCCTTGACTGCTCCACCTCCATCGTCTCTCATGTGATGAGAGGCTGTCAGCCAGAGGGAGACTTGACAGTCTTGTTTTTCCTTCACAGTCTCCGTGGAACTGAACTGAAAGTGTATCACTGTAGACCTATGGTGTCCAGTGTGGCAGAGTCTGGCCATATGTGCTTTTTTTTTTTTAAGTTAACCACAATACAGTAAACCTAAAAATCCAATCGCCCAGTTGTACTAGCCATGTGACTAGTGGCAGCTATATTGGATGATGCAATTATTCCTTCGTATGGCCATAGGAAGTTCTGTTCAATAGTGCGGGTATATGCTACATCTCAGTGTGACAGGTGTTTGACTAGGCAACCTGCCTCTTCTGGCAGACACTGTGTGTGGGTTGTTTAGTTTGACTGAAGACTCCATATGAATCTAGAGAGCCAGCATCAGCATTGAATTTTATGGTAGAAAATAAACCTGGAGCCAGGTGGTAGCACACACATTACAGTACACAGATTCCAGCCCCCGGTCCCCACCTGCAGGGGGAAAGTTTCACTAGTGGTGAAGCAAGGCTGCAGGTGTGTGTGTGTGTCTCTCTCTCTCTCTGTCTCTTTCTCTCTGTATCTCCCCTAGCCCTCTCAATTTCTCTCTACTCAATAATGAATAAATAAATAAAGTATTTTTTTAATTACTGAGTTACCAAGGCAAAGAAATTAGACTTTTGGATAATGAAATATATTTTTATTCTGAGCAGATGAGCAGTATTAAGAGCAAAATACTGTAAAATGTTCTTTGGTGTCAGGATAAGTGCTATTTTATAATTTAAATGTAGCTTTAGAAGATTAGTCCAAATCCTTGTTTATAAATGTATACCTAGTGCTAGGGAGACAGGATAATGATATCTATTTCTCTCTCATTAAAATAAGTAAATAAATAAATATAAAGGACCAAGAGATTAATTAATTAGGATAAATGAATTAAAATGTATGGCTGGCAAATTTGAATGCCCAGAAATGAGGAGTTCAAAACCCAGATATGTTACATTTCTCACAGACAGAACTGATTTACACAGGGTCTCGTGTGTATAACTGGCACCATCCAAGAGAAATGCAAGGTGAACCAAAGGTAGGATTTAAATTTCTGTAGTAGCAGCAACAGTAAGAATAGAGAATCCAGAGAGAGACTCAACCGGAGGCTCCAGAGTCCCAGCTTCAATCCCCAGCAACACCCACCATAAGCCAGAACTTAGCGGTGCTCACAGGAAATTGCTTTTAATAATGAATTTCAGCTTACCCATTATATCCAAGATACTATCATTTTTTTAAAAATATTTCTTTTGGCAGTTGGGCGGTAGTACAGTGGGTTAAGCGCAGGTGGCGCAAAATGCAAGGACCGGCGTAAGGATCTGGGTTCGAGCCCCCGGCTCCCCACCTGCAGGGGAGTCGTTTTCACAAGTGATAAAGCAGGTCTGCAGGTGTCTTATCTTTCTCACCCCCCTCTCTGTTTTCCCTTCCTCTCTCCATTTCTCTCTGTCTTATCCAACAATGACAACAACAATAATAACTACAACAATAAAACAACAAGGGCAACAAAAGGGAATAAATAAATAGTCTCTTCATCATTAAATATATATTTTTTTTTCTTTTGATGGGAGAGAGATACAGAGAGAAAGTACAGAGATTAGTAGAGCACTGGTCAGCTCTGGCTGATAGAGGTGCTGGGGGTTGAACCTGGGACCTCAGTGCCTCAGGCCTGAAAAATCTTCTGCCGAGCCATTATGCTGTCTCCCCAGTCCAGATACTGTCATTTTAACTCATAACATAAAATTGTCACAAGCTGTTCTGTTGGTTCTCTCCCTCCGTCGCTTGGTATTAAATATTCAAAATCCAATCTGAATTTCATACCTACAACATGTCTCAATTTGTACTGGTCTCCTTTCAAGTTCATGTGTGGCCACTGTCTGGAACAGTGTAGGTTTAGATGGGAAAGGAATAAGAAATGTGGTTTGCATCTTTCTGGGGACATAAAACCTTAGAAAACACTTATAAGCACTGACTGCGAGTTTCAGTACCATCAATCTGATTTTAAAGTCAAGTCTGTTCTTTATAAAGTCTTTAAAAAAAAAACATGTTTGGAGGGGGCGGGTAGTGACACACGTGGTTGAGCATTACATCACCACGCACAAGAACTCGTGTTTGAGCCCCTCAATCCCCACCTGTGGGAGAAATGCTTTATGGGTGGTGAAATAGGGTTACAGGTAACTATCTTTCTCTCTTTCTATTTTCCTCTTTCCCTCTCAGTTCCTCTCTATCCTATCAAACAAAAATTTTAAACAAGTATTTTTTTAAAGAAGGAAAAATCCTCTCCAGGAACCATGGATCTGTAGTGCTGGTACTGAGCCCCAGCAATAAAGCTGGTGGCAGCAAAAAAAAAAAAAAAAAAAAAAAAAATCCCCACCTGTGTGGGGGAAGGGTGCATGCTTCACCAGCAGTGAAACATGTCTACAGGTTTCTTTCTCTCTCTGTCTTCTCTCCCTTCTCAGTTTCTCTCTGTCCTGTCCAATAAAAAGTGGGGGGGGGGGGGAAATGGCCTCCAGGAGCAGTGGAGTCATAGTGCCAGTACCGAGCCCCAGCAATGCCCCTGGTGGGGAGGAACCTCCCGTGCTTGGTTTGAGGAGTTCTCTTGGGATGGGTATTATTCCCTTTAAGCTTTTGGAAACAATATAGCAGTGGGGATAGTTTTTCAAACTGGTGTAAATGAAATTGGAGCTCTGGAAGACTGGCTGTGAGCCTATGATAGCCTCATAATTCGAGTGCTGAGGCTTTGGTGTGTAAATACAGAAAGAAGGTGATGCTCCCCTCCCCTACAGTGGGATCACGCTCAAATTGGAAATGTCTGAAAGTGTTTTCCTTGTTTGCTTGTTTGTCTGTTGGTTTTACCAGAGCACTGTTCAGCTCTGATCGAGAGTGATGCGAGGGATTGAACCTGGGACTTAAGAATGTCAGGAATGAGAGTTTGTTTGCATGATCATTCTGCTGTTTCCCTCGCCCTCCCCCCCCAAAGCCTCATTTATTTTCTATTTATTTATTAAGACAAACAGACCACTGCTCAGCTCTGGCACAAGGTGGTGCTAGGAATTGAATCTGGGGCCTCAGGCACACAACTTCTGTGCTCTATCTAGCAGGCTGAATTAATCTCCTAGGTTCAGGCCTGATGCCGCCATGAGCCAGAGCTGAGCAATACTATGTATCTCTTTCTAAAACAAATGAACTTTTTAAATAGAGGCATTAGACACCAATTATCAGACTCTGTAGAAAGCTTATGTTGGTTGGGGCTGGATGGTGGTGTACCTAGTTAAGCATGCATGTTGCGCTGCACAAGGACCCGGGTTCAAATCTCTGGTCCCCAACTGCAGGGGGAAAGCTTCATGAGTGGTGAAGCAGTGTTCCAGGTGTCTGTAGGTGTCAGTGTTGCAGGTGTCTGTTGTGCACTGTAGTATGTGCACTTAACCAGGTGCACCACCACCTGGCCCCAAGATAGATTAATTTAAATGGTTCCTAATAGGTGTAAGTTTATTTCAGTAGAAATTGGTATATAGGACATCCTCGTGTATGTTTGTTGTTGAAATTCAAAATGATATATATATATTTTTTTTTTTTTGCACCATTACCATGCTTAGAGGAACACTTGTTCATTCCTGTAAGCTATCAAATTCCTTTGACACTGGCTCAGAGAAGAGCTCAACTGAACTCAAAACCTCTAGAAACAGGAGTGTATGGGTGTTCTTCATAGATTATAGTTGAGCTCTTTGGATCATCTACTTCTCGGCGTTGTCCTGCTGGCTGTCCTGATCGGTCTTCCTACTGACTTGTTCACGTCTGGTATCTCAGGTAGCTAGCTGAAGGACTCTTGGCTTCCACCATTTCTCTTAACTAGACTTTTCCTCTCCCTTACTTTCACAGTGATTTTTATGAATAAACCTCTCTTTTGTTTAACCCTAAAAGACTAGATTATAATTGCAAGAAAACAACATCTGAGAGTGTATTTGACTGTGTACCTAATAAGCCTATTTGTGTCATCCTTTGTAATGCCGTAGGAGAAAAGAAGAATCCTTATAAGGGAGGTTTACCCTTTGATTTTAAATAGGATGTTAGAAGCACAGATGTCAGTCTTAGAACACATACTCAATGAAAGAGAAATACCTTTCTGTTATAACATTTCTGTAAATAGAAATCAAAACAAAAAACAAAGTAAAGGGCTCAAATTGGTCCAGGCAGAATATAGGAATGATCAGTCTCTGAATATATATATACATATATATATATATATATATATATATATATATATATATATATATATATATGCTGTAGGGTTTCTTCTGCCTTCCACCTGCTGTTACTTGGGGTTTCCGTTCCCACTGGCCTTCTCATTCCTCTGCCACTGCATACTCCTACTGCTGCCCATGCATTTTCTCCATCTTAAAGCAGGGCAGAGCTGGATTGTAGATATATGGTGGTCTAACTTCATTTGATTTTGATTTTGATTTTTTTTAAGGTTTTGTGGAGAACTTTTGGTTTATCAAAACAAATTTGAGTCTCAGATTCATATTTAAAGAAAAGGGACACACCTGGTTTAATAGTTTTTATTTTTTGCAGGATGATCCATTAGTGCTAAATGAGATCAGAGAAGACCTTCGAGTAGAGTGTTCAAAGTTTGGACAAATTAGGAAGCTCCTTCTCTTTGATGTAAGTTCATGGCTGGGGCCAGTGATTCCTAAAGCAATTATTCTTCCAGCTTTGTGAAGTTCTTACTAACTGTCAATATGTCCCCATTGTGGGTCTTTTTGCTAGTGGTAGTCATCTGCTAGCAGTAAGTAGATGGCGAGGATTTTAGTCAAGGCTTTGATAGGTTTTTGTATGGCTTGATTACTTCATTGTCTGTAGAGTATAAGAAAGTAGAAGAGACCTTTTAATGCTCTTCATCCCCATATTTTTCCCTCTTTGAGAATTAGTCTCATTCATATTTGTAGAATGACCAAGAAGTTGTCTCCTGTAAAATCCCCTTCTCATACTTTTTTTACTTCCAAAATCAACCCAAATAATACTTACTATTTTTGATGTGAACTATAAACTTTATTGTATGTGACTGAATCTTCATAGTCCTTTGAGGTAGGCAAGTGCTGCTCTACCCATTTTAGTCATTCTTTGTCTTGTCATTGTAGAGACACCCAGATGGTGTGGCCTCTGTTTCCTTTCGAGAACCAGAGGAAGCCGATTGCTGTATCCAAACCCTTGATGGAAGGTGGTTTGGCGGCCGTCAGATCACCGCTGAAGCGTGGGATGGAAGTACAGATTATCAGGTACATTCTGCAACTCTCAAGGACACATGAATTGTTTCATTACAGAGAAGTCCTGATCTAGCAGTTTTCTGGATAAGTTTTGGGTGATTTAATCTGTTGACTGTAACAATGCTATAAAATAATACGTCCTGAGTTCAGAGGATGAAATGAAAAGTGTTTCCATTTACAAGGAGTGGGCCTATGTTGAAACTTGCTCAGAATAGTCATAGAAATGAACACATTAGACCAAAACATTGCTCTTCCAATTTATTTTTAATGGGGAGGGGGAGAGAGAAAGAGAAGGAGAGAGAGGAGAGACTGAGACTCTGAGACCAGAGTACTGCTCAGCTCTGGCTTCTGGTAGTGGTGGGGATTGAACCTGGGATCTCAGCCTCAGGTATGAGAGAGTATTTTTGCAGAACCATTATGCTGCTCTTCCTAGCCCTTGCTCTTCCTTTCCATATTGTAAAAACAGCTCAAATATTAACTTTTTAGTTGATGAGAAATTTCTGTGGTGTTTGACATTTCAGTGATCTTCATCTCAGCTAATCTTAGTCAAGATGTAAAGTTTTGAAAACCAAAGCTAGGGAATTGCTCTGGTCACCTGAGAAGAGGTAAATAGAGAGTACTTTGTAGGGTCATTATTGGGATGCTCCGAGATGTCACAACTTCTTGCTAAAACTGATGTTAATGGAAGTTTTTATTCATACACAGGTGGAGGAGACCACAAGAGAAAGGGAGGAAAGGCTGAGGGGATGGGAGGCCTTCCTCAGTGCTCCTGAAGCAAACAGAGGCCTTCAACGTTCAAATTCTGTGTCCGCCGCAGAAAGAGCTGGGCCTTCCAGAGTAAGACATTTTTCAGAGCGCCCTAGCACATCTCAAGCGAATACTCAAGAAGCTGCAGCTGAAATGGCCTTCGAAGAGCCCGTAGATGAAAAGAAGTTTGAAAAAGCTGAAGATGGGGGAGAACTTGAAGAAGAGGCTTCTGGAAAAGATGCTAAAGAAGTTGACTCCGGAAAAGAAGCTGAAGAAGGCTGCCGCCCCAATGGCTCTGAAGACCTCAACCGAGAGTCTGAAAAAGGCTTCCCCAAAAGAAAACGGGAAGAAAACTCCTCCGAGAGAGAATCTGGAGACGGCAGCCCTGAAAAAGAGTTTGAAGAGGGCAATTCTAAAAAAGAGGTACTAGAAAATGGCCCGGAGAGAGATCCCAAAAAGAAGAAACTCAGTCACGACTGTGAAGAGAATGGCCTTGAAAAGGAATCTGAAGAAGATGGTTCCAGCAAGGAGTCTGAAGAGGACAGCCCCCAGCAGGAGACTGAAGATGAAGACTCGGAAGGCGAACCCGATGGCTTTACTGAGAAACAATTTGAAGATGATTCCGATAAAGAATTTGAAGAGAATGGTCTTCAGAAAGATTTCGATGAGGATAGCTCCAACAAGGAATTTAATGAAAACATCGGTGAAGGAGAATTAGAAGAGAATGCCTCCGAAAAATCTGAGTCGGATGATGATGACAGCTCTGAAGAAGCACTGGATGAGGAAGGCTCTGGGAAAGAGTTTGAGAAAGAGTCAGATGAAAAGGAAGAGGATGAGGAAACATATGAGAAAGTATTTGGTGATGAGTCTGATAGAGAGGAAGAAGAGGAGGAGGAGGAAGAAGAGGAGGAGGAAGAGGAAGAAGAAGACGATGACACGGGTGAAAAGCTGTTCGAAGATTCAGATGGAAAGGAACATAAAGCATACGTACAGGATGACGCAGAAGATGTGCTGTTCAAAGATGAAGATTCCTACGAGAAGTCATTCGATGACCAGAATTCCATAGATAAGCTGTTGGAAGATTCTGATGAGTGGGGGACTGTGGGCGGCGGTAGTAGTAACGGAAGTGTTAAAGAAGAAGAACCCCTGTCCTCTGGCAGCAGCTTTGTCCTTAGCTTTGATGACAACGACGACGAAGATGATGATGATGACGACAATGTGTAATCCTTTAAATCCACTCTTTAAGGAGAAGATTTCCTCCACCCACCTTTTGCCTATGCGCCCGGGTAATTACTAGTAGTGTTACTTGAACCTGTGCATAGTGGTAGGATACCGTCATATTAACGCACCCACGTTTTCATTGTCACCTGTACTTACTGGTTTTAAATATCTGTTAAGTGGCTCTTCAGTTAAAAAAAAAAAACAGTAGATAAAATAAGGCAAAGAAACTGGATCCTTGTCCTTTGTCAAATTTGTTAAATGCATGCAGAAGAATATTTTTTAAAGTATTCTGATTCAAGTTTGTGATATCCAGAAATTTAAAAAGAAAAAAAGAGAGAGAGAGATGTTAATATGCAGAAACTGAGACAGTTTTACTTGAGTTAAATTGCATTTTTCAGTTCTTGCCGTTGCTTTACTCAAACTGAAGTTTGTTTGTTTGTTTGTTGTTGTTTTTTCCTAATGACTTGGAAAATCCCATAGGCCTCTCCTTGCTTCTGCTTTGCATTACCACTTATGGTCCCCACGTCCCTTCTCTAAACCAGAACCTGTTATGAAAATTCGAAAGTGATTAACCCTTTAGACTCTTTCCTCAGCCAATCCTTGCAAATTGCTTTCATTTGTTTTCTTTGTTACCTGCTTCCCATGAAGATTGGCTTTTATGTGTGCAAAAGTGGACTTCCTCTGTCACTGAAAATAAGGAGTAAGAGATTAGAATCGTATCATATACTGATTGGGCCTCTTTGTAAGTTAAGGGACCTTTCCCCAGAAAAAAAAAAAATGTATGTGCGCACACTATACAACTTTGGATGTTCTGTTTGAGGAAGTTCCTAGACCCAGCCCCCTGCCCTGAGTTTTAGAGCTTCTTTTGTCATGCTGATTTTGTTTTTCTGGTTTTGTTCTGGAAACATGGTGCCTAGTACTGTGTGTGCTAAATTGTGTAGTCCCAATACAGTTTTGGGCCTTTCTTGGTTATGCTTTTCAAATTCAGTATTGAATAATTGACTTCTGATGTAGTGTTAAGAAGTTCTTCTCATAAATTAGAAGCATTAAAATAAACTGCATTGATGCCTTTTCATTATACCGTCTGTTAAGTGTAATCATTGTCTTCTTTTAGATAGAAGAGAGTTCTTGTTTTTCTTTATTATCTTTATTTATTGGATAGAGACCACCAGAAACTAAGGAAAGGGGGTGACAGGGATAGAGACAGACACCTGCAGCACTGCTTCACCACTTGCAAAGCTTTCCTCCTGCAGGTGTGGACCAGGGTCTTGAACCTGGGTCTTTGTGCATTGTAGCATGTGCAGTCAACCAGGTGGGCCACCACCTAGCCCCTCAAGTTCTTGTTTTTCAAACCTACTTTTTTTTGGAGGGGGGGCTTGGTGCCACCACTACAAATCCACTGCTCCTGGCAGCTATTTTTTTCTATTCTATTAGATAGGACAGAGAGAAGTTGAGAGGGGAGGGGAAGACAGAAGGAAAGAGAAAGATAAGACACCTGTATACCTGCTTCACCACTTGTGAAGTGACCCCCTGACCCCCACAGGTGGAGAACAGGATCCTTGCACGGGTCCTCTGGTGCGCCACCACCTGGCCCCCTCAAACCTACTTTCCTGAGACACTTAGTTGATGTATGGGGTTTCTTGAAATCTTCATGAAGAGGTAAAGAAAAGTTAAATACAGAAATATCACAAACCAAAACAAAGTTCCCTTTGAAGATAAGCCAGAAGCATTCAAACATTAAATCTCTTAGAGAATCTTCTGTAAATTAACAAATAAAATTTTATCTTCCATCCTCAATGGTTGAGACAAGTCATGGCTAATTAAATGAACTCTTAAAACCATTAGGAGAAGGTTGTTGTCATTCTAACATTAATGTGATTGCTAGTGAATATCCTTTTCTCTTTTTTTCTTTTTTTTTTAGTTTATTTTTTTATTTAAGAAAGGATAACTTAACAAAACCATAGGGTAGGAGGGGTACAACTCCACACGATTCCCACCACCCAATCTCCATATCCCACCCCCTCCCCTGATAGCTTTCCCATTCTCCATCCCTCTGGGAGCATGGACCCAGGGTCATTGTGGGTTGCAGAAGGTGGAAGGTCTGGCTTCTGTAATTGCTTCCCCACTTCTTCTTCTAGCGTTTGCCCTTCTTCCGTAGCCAGTCAACAGCGTCAGGTTGAGCCTGATGTAAAGTTTCGAGACCTCCTTTGAATCTGGAGAGGTGGCAGTCGTTGACTATGTGGGTCTGTCCTATCCAACAACGACAACAATAATAACTACAACAATAAAACAACAAGGGCAACAAAAGGGAATAAATAAATAAAAATAAATATAAAAAATAAATAAATAAATTTCCCTTTTGTTGCCCTTGTTATTGTTGTAATTACTGATGTCATCATTGTTAGATAGGACAGAGAGAAATGGAGAGAGGAGGGGAAGACAGAGCGGGAGAGAAAGATAGACACCTGCAGACCTGCTTCACCACCTGTGAAGTGACACCCCTACAGGTGGGGAGCTGGGGGCTCGAACCGGGATCCTTACACCCGTCTGTAGCCGCAGGGGCAGTTCGGGTCGTCTCTGGCTCCCCAGCGATGGAACATAGCGGCGCACCGGCCATGGCCTGTTCGATAGCAATTGAGGAGGGCCCAATCATAACGTGCTAGGTCAAAGCCGGGTTGACGCTTGCAGGGGTCTGTGATGAGGCGTTGACTGGTCGGTCCATACGCCCAGTCTGCCTCTCTCTTTCCCTAGTAGGGTGGGTCTCTGGGGAAGTGGAGCTCCAGGACACATTGGTGGGGTCTTCAGTCCAGGGAAGCCAGGCCAGCATCCTGATGGCATCTGGAACCTGGTGGCTGAAAAGAGAGTTAACATACAAAGCCAAACAAATTGTTGAGCAATCATGGACCCAAAGCTTGGAATAGTGGAGAGGAAGTGTTGGGGGGGGGTACTCACTGCAAACTCTAGTGTACTTCTGCTTTCAGGTACATATTTTGCACTAGTTTATGGAGACGTGTGAACATATGCTCTCTCTCACAGAACCTGATCTATATCTAGGTTTTGGGACTTTGTTAGAAAGTGATCCACCTGGGATGGAATTAGAGAATACTATGAAAGGAAAGGTCTCACCTGAGTAATGAAGCTGAAGGGTTGTCATTCCACACCTGAAGTCTGTGGACACAGTCTGAGCTGAAGCATGTTGAGGTGGCAATCATTGCGTTGATTAGGTTGCGATCGGCAGGTGCAATATTATTTGATATGGATCGGGAGAGGCATGCGGGAAAGTGGGCCCTATCCTAAGGTTCCAGGACTGGGGGAAATATAGACTCTATAGTGGAGATGTGAGGTCCCTGCTGTCTTAGGGTTCAAAAAGACAATGGATAGTTAATGTTATCATCACATTATTTGGTAATTGGGTTAACTTTGAAAAGTCCTTTTGTTAGGGTTTGCTGTATAGTACCCAGTATCTTATATAGCTGTGCCACTGGTTGCTTCTGATCTACTTGGTCTAGGCTTTTGAGAGAGTCTGCATATCAAATACACAGCCTATATATTAAAAAGACTCAGTCTGTGTTTTAAAAAACTTCGAGACATACAATTAATTTTCCCCCTCTCATATTAATTAACTAGTGGTTTATATGACTACATTTTACTAGGAGTGTACATAAACACCATTCCCACCACCAAAAGACTGTGTCCCATCCCACCCACCCACCCCCAACCCCCACCGACCCAGGAAGCTGCATGTCCACCCTCCCCCTCACCTCAGGGTGTTTACTTTGGTGCCCTAGTGCATATCCTTTTTATATGAACAACCCGGAAACAAAAGTCATGGCAAAGAATGTATGAAATGGCATGGACAGAAAACACAGTAAAGGCCATGAGGTACATGTGCACAGTCAGTCATCTGGTTTACTTTTCCTGCAAATGGAACTCTGTAAAGCAGCAATATGGACTGCTTGCTATACAGAAAAGTGAATTTGAGGGAGTTGGGCGGTAGTGCAGTGGGTTAAGTGCACATGCGCAAAGCGCAAGGACCAGTGTAACGATCCCGGTTCGAGCCCCCAGCTCCCCACCTGTAGGGGTGTCACTTCACAGGTGGTGAAGCAGGTCTGCAGGTGTCTATCTTTCTCTCCCGCTCTGTCTTCCCCTCCTCTCTCCATTTCTCTCTGTCCTATCTAACAATGATGACATCACTAATTACAACAATAACAAGGGCAACAAAAGGGAAAATTTTTTTTATTTTTTATATTTATTTTTATTTATTCCCTTTTGTTGCCCTTGTTGTTTTATTGTTGTAGTTATTATTGTTGTCATTGTTGTTGGATAGGACAGAGAGAAATGGAGAGGGGAGGGGGAAGACAGAGAGAGGGAGAGAAAGATAGACACCTGCAGACCTGTTTCACCACTTGTGAAGTGACACCCCTTCAGGTGGGGAGCCATGGCTTGAACCAGGATCCTTATGCGGGTCCTTGTGCTTAGCGCCACCTGCGCTTAACCCGCTACGCTACAGCCCGACTCCCCAAAAGGGAAAATTTAAATTCAGTACTCCTCAGAACTATAATTCACATTCATAGATTAGTAGACAAAAGTGTCAACCTGAATGCATGAACCCGAAGTGACTTCAGGGATGCCTGCTTTCAATGTCTGAAATGCCTGGCTCAGTGAATCTACAAACTGGGAAATGTAAGAAACTCTCAGTCATTACTGGTCTTGACAATACTACTGAAATAACTGAAAGCCTTACATTACCTCTTTCTATGAAAAATAATACATATTCCCCATCTCTAGTAAGTGATGTTAGAAAGCCTTATTTTCCCCCCTTTTGTGTGGACTGCAAATAAGGTTTGGGCAATTTGATGTTTGGGGGAAAAAAAGGGTAGGAGTGGCCCGGGAGGTGGCACAGTAGATAAGGCATTGGACCCAAGATCTTTATGGGGTACAGAAGGTGGGATGTCTGGCTTCTGTAATTGCTTCTCCACTGGACATGGGCATTGACAGGTTGATCCATAGCCCCAGCGTGATTTTATTTTGGATAAAGACAGAAATTGAGAGGGGAGGGAGAAAGGAAGAGACATGTAACAGTGCTTCACTGCTTGTGAAACCTGCCCCCACCCCAGCAGGTTGGGACTGGGGGCTTAAGCCAGGATCCTTGTGCATTGTATTGTGTGGGTGCACTACTGCCTGGCCCCTTATTTATTTTGAATGAAGAAGATACAGAGGGAAGGATAGCTGGGGAGACAGCATAATGGTTAGGCAAAAAGCTTTTCATGCCTGAGACACCAAAGTCCCAGTTTCAATCCCCCACACCATCCTAAACCAGAGCTGAGCAATTCTCTGGTAACCCTTCCCCACTAGGGAAAGAGAAAGGCAGGCTGGGAGTATGGATGACCTGTCAACACCCATGTTCAGCAGGGAAGCAATGACAGAAGCCAGACCTTCCACCTCTGCATCCCACAATGACCTTGGGTCCATACTCTCAGAGGGATAAAGAATAAGAAATCTATCAGGGGAGGGGCTGGGATGTGGAATTCTGGTGGTGGGAATTGTGTGGAGTTGTACCCCTCTTATCCTATGGTTTTGTCAATGTTTCCTTTTTATAAATAAATAAATAGGGGAAGATACACAGAACAGAGCACTATTCAGTTCTGGCTTCTGGTGCTGGGGAGAATGTCTTGTAACAGTTATTACGTGGGGATGAGAGGTTGTACCGGTGTCAACAATGACACTGTGAACCATTAATTCAATGGAGTGGAGAAGAAAATAAAATTTAAAGAAAAAAAACCTTTATGGTTTAAAGTTTACCTTTAGTTCTTTATTTTTTTATAGACAGGGAAATTGAGAGGGGGAGAGAGAGAGAGAGAGGGAGAGAGCATGCTGCAGCACTGTTTCACTGTTCATGAAGCTTTCTTCCCGCAGGTGGGGCCGGGGGCTTGAACCCAAGTCCTTGCACATGGTGACGTGCACTCAACCAAGTGTGCTACCACCTGGCCCCCTACATTTGGGTCTTTCAAGTCCTACAGATTTGCATTAGTTTTCGTTTGGATTCAAGAAGATACTGATGTTATGTGTCAGCTCTATTACACTCACATAGGAAACAAACACATTGCTTTATGTTTATAATTAGGTACAGGCTGTGCAGGTTGTAATATTAAGATGCAGGGACTGCGGTCAGGCAGGGGGTGGGTAGAGCATAGGACTTGCCTATCTGGGACTCCTGGGCCCCCAGCACCCCAGGTATCACAGTGATTCTGTCTTCTCTCCCTTTGTTCACTAATCCTTTCTTAAATAAAAAATTTTAAAAAAAAAGTTAGCGTACATCTCTGGGTTGCTATCAAAATCCCATTCTGATTAAATGTAATAAAATAGAATCAATACTAAAAAGTTAATAAAAAGCTGTTTTCGGCAAGTCAAAAAAAAATTAAAAAAGATTTGCAACAGTGGAGGAGGTGACTGGATAAGAGCACAGGGCCTGCTGATATGAAAAATCACACCAGCACGGAGAGAAGTGGCTTTTTTGTTTCCAGTATTCTGCTTTTTGTATCACTTCTTAGTGAACGACGGAGAGTTAATCTCTAAGAACATAGCAGATTTGATTCTCTAGTTTCCACTTAATCACAGAAACTAACCTTCGTGAATAATAAGCCTGCAACGTCTCTATTTTATTCTTGGTATTGTTGTTTCAACTTTACCACAGAAACTAGCCTTCATTAATAATGATAAACCTGCAACTTCTTCTTATTATTATCATCATTATTATTATTATTATTATTATTATTATTATTATTATTATTATTACCTCCAGGGTTATCGCTGGGGCTCAGTCCCTGCACTACGAATCTACTGCTCCTGGAGGCCATTTTTTCCTATTTTTGTTGCCCTTGTAATTGTTATTGTTGTTGTTGGATAGGACAGAGAGAAATGGGAGAGAGGAGGGGAAGACAGCCGGAGAGAAAGACAAGACACCTGCAGACCTGCTTCACCACCTGTGAAGCGACTCCCCTGCAGGTGGGGAGCCAGGGGCTCCAACCAGGGTCCTGACACCGGTCCTTGCACTGCGCTATGTGTGCTTAACCTGCTGCGCTATTGCCTGGCCCCCTTGTTTTATTTATTTATTATTGGATATATACAGAAATTAAGAGGGCAAGGGGAGATAGGGAGAGAGAGAAAGATACCTACAGCTCTACTTCACCACTCATAAAGCTTTCCCCCCTGCAGGTGGGGACCACAGGCTTGAGCCCGTGTCCTTGCGCACTGTAATGCGAGCATTTAACCAGATGTGCCACTGCCTGGCCCCAAACCTGTAACGTCTTGTTGTAAAAACGTCAAGACTTAAGTAATGTTTCAAAAGATATTACCTCAAGGTGGGGGAAATGGCATAATGGTTATGCAAAAAGACTCGTGGCTGAGGCTTACAAAGTCCCAGGTTCAACACCCTGCATCACCATAAGCCGGAGCTGAGCAAAAGTGCTACCTTGACTTCCCCACTCCCTGTATATTTTATTCTCTCTCTCTCTCTCTCTCTCTCTCTCTCTCTCTCTCTCTCTCCCTCCCTCCCTCCCTCTCTCTCCCTCTCCCTCTCTCTCTCTCCGCCAGAGCACTGCTCATCTCTGGCTTATGGTGTGGGGAACTGAACTTGGGACTTTGAAGCCTCAGGTAGGAGAGTCTCTGCGTAACCATTATGCCATCTTCCCCTGCCCCTATACTCTTTTCAACTAGCAATGTAATTATATTTTAGGTGATTTTTAAGGGATTCTGAATTAGGATGCTACTTTGGGTGTCTTTTCAGTGTTTTAGGCATCACTCTTTGCTAAAAACAGATTACCATAGGGTGAGACTGTTGATTTAGTGCACTTACAGTCATGAGTGCACCTGTTTAATAAAATTTGAATTGGTTGACAAGTATAGATCAGTGTGTGTCCAATATTATGGTCATTGGGTCACCGAGCCCCAACGATAACCCTGGAGGTAATAATAATAATAGGCATAATTAGGCATGAAACCGCCTCAGAAGACAGCTTAACCTGGTGCGCTACCGCCTGGCCCCCCAGCCACACACTACTGTTCCTTTGTAGAGGTTCACTGGCTTCACTTCACCATCATGCTTGATGATTTTAATCAAAGTGAATGATCCTTTCTGCCCTCAGTCTTCCAACATCAGCTGACCAACTGTCCAGATCAAAACACCTAGTAATGGGCGTGGCGGGGATAGCATATTGGTTATGCAACTAGACTCATGCCTCAGGCTACATGCTGTCACTCCTAATTACTTACACGTCTCCTGGAGGCCATTTTCCCTTTTTTCTTTCCTTTTTAATTTTTTCGATAGTACAGAGAGAAATTGAGAGGGGAGTAGAGATACAGAGGAGGAGAGAGGGGGCCGGGCAGTAGTGCACATAGTAAGCACAAGAATCCCAGTTCGAGCCCCCAGCTCCCCACAAGCAGTGAAGCAGGCCTGCAGGTGTTCCCCTTACCTCTCAATTTCTGTCTCTATTCAATAAATTAAAAAATATATATCTAAAAAGTAGAAGAAAAAAAAAAGGTGGGGAAGATGGCCACTAGGAGCAATGGATTTGTAGTGCCAGCACCAAGCCCCAAAGATAACCCTGGTGGCAATTAAAAAAATCTGGAATAGAGGATATATAGCATAAAGGAAATTGTAACACAGGCAAAGAAACCATCACACAAACCAAGAGACCCTTCACAGAATGGGAGAAGATCTTCACATGCCATACATCAGACAAGAGACTAATAACCAAAATATATAAAGAGCTCACCAAACTTAGCAACAAAAAAGCAAATGACCCCATCCAAAAATGGGCAAAGAATGTGAACAGAATATTCACTACAGAAGAGATCAAAAAGGCTAACAAGCATATGAAAAATTGCTCCAGGTCACTGATTGTCAGAGAAATGCAAATAAAGACAACATTGAGATAACACCTCACCCCTGTGAGAACGGCATACGTCAAAAAGGACAGCAGCAACAAGTGCTAGAGAGGCTGTAGGAACAAAGGAACCCTTCTGCCCTGCTGGTGGGAATATAAATTGGTCCAACCTCTGTGAAGAGCAGTCTGGAGAACTCTCAGAAGGCTAGACATGGACCTTCCATATTACACAGTAATTCCTCTCCTAGGGATATACCCCAAGGACTCTATAACACCCAACCAAAACAATATGTGTACACCTATGTTCATAGCAGCACACTTCTTAATAGCTAAAACCTGGATGCAATCCAGGTGCCCAACAGCAGATGAGTGGCTGAGAAAGCTGTGGTATATATACTGTGGTAATACTACACAGCTATTAGGAACAATGAACCCACCTTATCTGACCCATCTTGGATGGAGCTAGAAAGAATTATGTTGGGGGTCAGGCAGTAGCACCGTGGGTTAAGCACACATGGCGCAAAGCACAAGGACCGGTGTAAAGACCCCGGTTCGAGCCCCCGGCTCCCTACCTGCAGGAAAGTTACTTCAAAAGTGGTGAAGCAGGTCTGCAGGTGTCTATCTTTCTCTCTCCCTCTCTGTCTTCCCCTCCTCTCTCCATTTCTCTCTGTCCTATCCGGCAACAATGACATCAGTAACAACAATAATAGTAACCACTGCAATGATAAAAACAACAAGGGCAACAAAAAGGAAAATAAATAAAATATTTTTAAAAAGAATTATGTTAAGTGAGCTAAGTCAGAAAGACAAAGACGAATATGGGATGGTCCCACTCATAAAAAGAAGTTGAGAAAGAAGAACAGAAAGGGAAACTCAAAACAGGATATGACTGAGTTTGGAGTAGGGCACCAAAGTAAAAATCTCTGGGTTGAGGGTGAGGGCAGTTGTTTGGCTTCACTGGGGTGGGGGTGGGGGAATGGGGAGAATGGGATGGGACACAGTCTTTTGGTGGTGGGAATGGTATTTATGTACACTCCTATTAACTTGTAGTCATATAAATCACTAATTAATATGAGAGGGAAAAATTGATTGAATGTCTCAAACTTTCTTTTTTTATTTTTTAAATTTTTTATTTATAAAAAGGAGACATTGACTAAACCATAGGATAAGAGGGGTACAACTTCATACAATTCCCACCACCAGAACTCTGTATCCCATCCCATCCCCTGATAGCTTTCCTATTCTTTAACCCTCTGGGAGTATGGACCCAAGGGCATTGTGGGATGCAGAAGGTTGAAGATCTGGCTTCTGTAATTGCTTCCCTGCTGAACATGGGCATTGACTGGTCGATCCATACTCCCAGCCTGCCTCTCTCTTTCCCTAGTGGGGAAGGTTATCTGGGGAAGCAGAGCTTCAGGACACATTGGTGGGGTTGTCTGTCCAGGAAAGTTTGCATAACCATTATTCTATCTACCCCCCACCCTCAAATCTTTGTTTTTATTGATTTCCTGATGCCACATAAAAATCAAATGACTTGCTGGCACTCACAGAGCCTGTGTGTCCTGACTCTTGCCTATGTCTGGCTCCTTATACTATGGCCACGGTGGTCAGTGGTCTCTCTCATCTCTTGTGTCCTGTCCCATGGCCTTGAAGTATGGTGCTTCCACTTCTCCTTTTCCTCCTCTTTCTACCTCCTCTTCTCTTCTGCCTCTTTTTCTCCTCCTCTTCTCCTCTTCTCTCTACCTCATCATCCTCTTCCTTCTTCTTTATTTTATTATTTTATTCGCCCCCCCATGCACCACAGAGTCTTTTACTTTGGTGCAGTACGCCAATTCCAATTCAGGTTCTACTTGTGTTTCCTATTCTTTTTTTTTTAATTTATTTCATTATTGGGCAATTAATGTTTTACATTCAACAGTAAATACAATAGTTTGTACATGTGTAACATTCCCCAGTTTCCCATTTAACAATACAACCCCCACTATGTCATTTATCATCCTTCATGGACCTGTATTCTCCCCACCCACCCACCCACCCACCCCAGAGTCTTTTACTTTGGCTCGATACGCCAAGTCCATTTCAGGTTCTACTTGTGTTTTCTTTTCTGATCTTGTTTTTCAGCTTCTGCCTGAGAGTGAGATCAACCCATATTCATCCTTCTGTTTCTGACTTATTTCACTCAACATGAATTTTTCAAGGTCCATTTAAGATCGGCTGAAAACATGAAGTCACCATTTTTTACAGCTGAGTAGTATTCCATTGTGTATATATACCACACCTTGCTCAGCCACTCATCTGTTGTTGGACACCTGGGTTGCTTCCAAGTTTTGGCTATTACAAACTGTGCTACCAAGAACATATGTGTATACAGATCTTTTTGGATGGATGTGTTGGGTTCCTTAGGATATATCTCCAGGAGATGAATTACAGGATCATAGGGTAGGTCCATTTCTAGCCTTCTGACAGTTCTCCAACTGTTCCTCACAGAAGTTGGACAAATTGACATTCCCACCAGCAGTGTAGGAGGGTTCCTTTGACCCCACACCCTCTCCAGCATTTGCTGCTGTTACCTTTTCTGATGTATGATATTCTCACAGGAGTGAAGTGGTATCTCATTGTTGTCTTTATTTGCATTTCTCTGACAATCAGAGACTTGGAGCATTTTTTCATGTGTTTCTCGGCCTTTTGGATCTCTTCTATGGTGAATATTCTGTCCATGTCCTCCCCCCATTTTTGGATGGGGTTATTTGTTGTCTTATTGCTGAGTTTGGCAAGCTCTTTATATATGTTGGTTATTAACCTCTTGTCTGATGCTTGGCATGTAAAGATCTTCTCCCATTCTGTGAGGGGTCTCTTGGTTTGGGTAGTGGTTTCTTTTGCTGTGAAGAAGCTTTTTAATTTGATGTAGTCCCATAGGTTTATACTTGCCTTAGTCTTATTTGTAATTGGATTCATTTCATTGAAGATGTCTTTAAAATTTATGCAAAAAAGAGTTCTGCCAATATTTTCCTCTAAGTATTTGATAGTTTCTGGTCTAACATCCAAGTCCTTGATGCACTTGCAATTTACTTTTGTATTTGGTGAAATACAGTGATTCAGTTTCATTCTTCTGAATGTTTCAACCCATTGTTTCCAACACCATTTGTTGAAGAGACTCTGCTTTCCCCATTTAATAGTCTGGGCAACTTTGTCAAATATTAGATGTCCATAGGTGTGGGGCCTGATTTCTGGGCTCTCAATTCTATTCCACTGGTCAGTGTGTCTATTCATGTTTCAGTACCAAGCAGTTTTGTTGACAGTGGCCCTATAATACAGTTTGAAATATGGGAGTGTGATGCCTCCGGTTCTGTTCTTTTTTCTCAAGATTGTTTTGGCAATTCTAGGTCTTTTCTGGTTCCAGATAAACATTTGTAGCATTTGTTCTATTCTCCTAAAAAATGTGCTTGGGATCTTGATGGGGATAGCATTAAATTTGTAGACATCTCTGAGTAGTATATTCATTTTGATGATGTTAAGTCTTCCAACCCATGAACATGGAATATCTTTCCACTTCTGTTGTTAAAATTTCGGAAGGCTCTGGTCGGGCCGGCTAGCTTCACGGTGGTGAACAGAGACGCGGAGACAACGGCTGGGCAGGGCAGCTGTATTTCTTTATTCAGGAACAACGATTCACAAACTAAGACAAACTAATCACCAAACAGAACTCTGCTGTCTCTTTGCGGCGGCGCAAGCACTCTCTCTTTTACTCTGGAACTCAGGAACCCTCTCCCTTACTCTCGAACTCAGAAACTCTCGCACTCTCGCACTCTCGCACTCTCGAACTCCGGAACTCAGGAACTCTGTCACTGGGGAACTCAGGAACTCTCGGACTCCGGAACCCTCTCCCAGGGTCCCTTGGGGCGGGGCCAAGCAGGCCCGCGAAATTAATTGGACTGATCCAATTCTCTTGGTTTGGGGAGGGCTAGAACAAACCAATGTAACGCATACGACACACTTCTTTGTGTCTTTTTCAATTTCTTTTGAGTAGTGACTCATAATTTTCAGTATACAAGTCTTTCACTTCTTTTGTTAGATTTATTCCTAGATATTTTATTGATTTGTTGCTATAGTAAAAGGAATTGATTTCTGGATTTCAATTTCTTCTAACTTAGTGTTTGCATAGAGGAATGCCACTGACTTTTGAATGTTAATTTTATAGCCTGACACATTACTGTATTGCCTGATGATTTCCAAAAGCTTCTTGCTGGATTCCTTAGGTTTTTCCATGTATACTATCATGTCATCTGCAAATAAGGAGAGTTTGACTTCTTCTCTTCCAATCTGTATCCCTTTAATGCCTTGCTCCTGCCTAACTGCTATGGCAAGAACTTCCAACACTATGTTGAATAGTAATGGTGATAGTGGGCAGCCCTGTCTAGTACCTAATCTGAGTGGAAATGCTTCCAGTTTTTCACCATTGAGTATGATGTTGGCTGTAGGTTTGCTATATATAGACTCCACTATCTTCAGGAATTTTCCATCTATTCCCATTTATTGTAGTGTTTTGATCATAAAGAGATGATGTATTTTGTCAAAGGCTTTCTTTGCATCTATTGATATGACCATGTGGTTTTTAGTCTTGCTTTTGTTGATGTGGTGGATCACATTGATTGATTTACGTATATTAAACCAACCTTGCATGCCTGGGATAAACCCCACTTGGTCATGATGAACAATCTTTTTGATTTACTGCTGTATCCGGTTGGCTAGAATTTTGTTCAATATTATCGCATCTATGTTCATCAGAGATATTGGTCTGTAGTTTTCTTTTTTGGTTGTGTCCCTGTCTGCTTTTGGTATCAGAGTGATAGTGGCTTCATAGAAGCTGGAAGGGAGTATTCCAGTGTCTTCAATCTTCTGGAAAACTTTTAAAAGTAGAGGTATTATTTCTTCTTTGAAGGTTTTGTAGAATTCATTTGTAAAAACATCTGGTCCAGGACTTTTATTTGTGGTAAGGTTTTTGATAACTGTTTCAATTTCATTAGCTGTGATGGGCCTGTTCATGTTATCCACTTCCTCTTTACTTAGTTTTGGAAGTTGGTAGGTATCTAGGAAATTGTCCATTTCTTCCAGGTTCTCTAGCTTGGTGGCATATAGTTGTTCATAGAAGCCTCACATGATATGTTGAATTTCTACAGTGTCTGTTGTGATATCTCCTCTTTAATTTAGTATCCGATTTATTTGGGTCTTCTCCCTTTTTAGTTTTGTGAGTCTGGCTAAGGTTTGTTGATTTTGTTTACTCTTTCGAAGAACCAATATTTACTTTCATTGATCTTTTCTATGGTTTTCCTATTCTCAATGTTATTTATTTCTGCCCTAACTTTAGTGATTTCTGTCCTGGTTGCTTTAGGGTTCCTTTGTTGTTCTTCTTCTAGGTCTTTAAGATGTGCAATCAGGCTGTTTATTTGTGCTTTTTCTTGTTTCCTAGTGTGTACTTGTATGGCTATGAACTTCCCTCTCAGGACTGCCTTAGTTGTGTCCCAAATATTTTGATAGCTCGTGTCTTCATTTTCATTGAACTCTCAAAACATTTTAATTTCTTCATTTGTTTCCTCTTTGACCCAGTAGTTGTTAAGTAGTGTACTGTTGAGCTTCCATATTTTGGTACTATTCCTAATCTTTTGTTGATTGTTAAGTGTTAGTTTAATCCCACTGTGGTCTGAGAAGGTGCTTGGGATGATTTCAATGCTCTTGAATTTGCTCATGCTGTCTTTGTGGCCTAACATATGGTCTATCCTTGACAATGACCCATGTGGATTTGAGTGAAATGTGTATTCCAGATTCTTGAGATGAATGACTCTGAAAATGTCCAATAGTTCTAGTTTATCTATCTCCTCATTTAGCTCCTTCATTTCTTTATGGATTTTCTGCCTGAATGATTTGTCAAGTTGAGAGAGTGGGGTATTGAAGTCCCCTACTATGATTGTGTTGCTGTTAATGTATTTCTGTAGCTCTTTAAGTAGACGTTTGATGTATTTAGATGGCTTCTCATTGGGTACATAGATGTTAATAATTGTTAAGTCCTCTTGATTGACTGATCCTCTGAGCATTAAGTGGTGTCCATTCATATCTTTTTTAATCTTATCTGTTTTAAAGTCTATTGTGTCAGATATGAGAATAGCTGTTCCTGCCCTTTTTTGTGGGCCCCTGGCTTATATGATAGTTTTCCATCCTTTCCCTTTAAGTCTGTGTTTGTCTTGTTGAGTTAGGTGGGTTTCCTGTAGACAGCATCTTGTTCAGTTGTATTTTCTGATCCATTTTCCTACTCTTGTGTCTTTTAATAGGTGAATTCAGGCCACTGACATTTATTGATATCAAAGACTGAAGATATTTTAATGCCATTCTTGTAGAGTTTTAGAGTGTTTTGATATATGTCCTATTTATGGTGGTCTGATTGTTTATAGGAGACCTTTCAGAACTTCTTTCAGGGCAGGCTTGGTGATAGTTGATTCCTTCAACTGCTGCTTGTCTGAGAAGGTTTTGATGCCTCCATCTAGTCTGAATGACAGTCTAGCAGGATATAGTATTCTTGGTTGAAAGCCTTTCTCACTGAGCACTCAATAGATATCTTGCCATTCTCTTCTGGCCTGTAGTGTTTGTATGGAGAAGTCTGCTGCTAATCTTATGGGTTTTCCTTTGTAGGTGACTCTTTGTTTTTCTCTTGCAGCCTTCAGGATCCTTTCTTTATCCTTGTTCCTTTCCATTCTAAGTATGATATGTCTTGGTGTCTTTAGGTCTGGGTTAATTCTGTTTGGGACCCTCTGGGCTTCTTGAATCTTTATGTCTTTGGTGTTGTCTAGACTAGAGAAGTTTTCAGCTATTATGGCCTGGAGAATGCTTTCTTCCTCTCCTTCTCTTTCTTCCTCTGGTATGCCAATAATGTGTATATTGTCTTTTGAAGTCATCCCATAGGACTCTGTTGTTGTTTTCAGCATCTATTAATCTCTTTTTGAGATCTCTTTCTTCTTTTTTAGTTGTCTCTAATTCATCATCGATCTTGCTAATTCTGTCTTCAGCCTCATTGATTCTATTCTCTCTCCCCTCTACTGTTTTCTGGAGCTCATCTATTTTGTTGCCCTGGTCTCAAACTTTCTAATGCACATAGGCTGAGTCACTGAAATGTTGACTATCTTAAAAGCTTAGACCAGGGTGAACAGAAGCAACCGGTGGCATCACTCTTTAAGAGACAGATATACACAAATAATGTCAAATGACATAAATTATGGTGATGCTGGGTATGATACAGAAAATCATAACAAAGGGATTTACAAAGTTAACTCAATTGCCAAATAATGTGATTATAGCAATAACTATCTATTGCCTTCTTAAACCCTAAGACAGCAGGAACCTCCCACTTCCTCTATAGAGCCTATATTTCCCCCAGTCCTGGAACCTCTAAGGTGGGGCTCACTTTCCTGCATGCTTCTCTCAATTCATACCAAATAGTATTGCATCCGCGGGTCCCAACCTAATCAATGCAACGAGTACCACCACAGCATGCTTCACTTCAGAATGTGTCCAGAGATGTCAGATGTGGAATATCAACCCTTCAGCCCCATTACTTGGATGAGACCTTTCCTTTCAAAGGATTCTCTAATTCCATTTCAAGTGGTTCACTTCCTAACAAAGTCCCAAAGCCTAGATATATACTAGGTCCCATGAGATAGGGCATATGTTCACATGTTTCCATAAATTAGGGCAAAATATATACCTGAAAGCAAAAGTGCACAACAGTCTTCAGTGAGTCAGTATATGCAGCAAGCAAGTAAAAAGACCTAAAAAGACACCATAAAGTTCCAAGTGAAATAGTATCTACTTAGATCTAGATACCCTCCTCACCTCCTTCCTTAGATCTAGATACCTTCCTCACCTCCACCACTTCCCTCGGTCACCCCAAAGCTAACCTTATCAAAGTAAGGACTGCAAAAGCTGAATAAAGGAAAGAGACTGACATACTTTAATGATGACTCTTTAGTCACTATCAGGCCACTCCGTCAACTGGGGCTCTAGTCAGGGAGTCCTGAGATTCCCACACAGACATGATGGGCCTAGACCTTGAATAAATTTCTCTCTCCATTGCCACTGGTTATCTCTATCAGGAACAACACAATGGACTCCTTTGTGGGCTCCCATAGGACCTTGCTCTCAATGTGGATCAACAACAGTAGAGAATGTTCCATCCTCCCAAAGGAGGATAGATAACACACTCTTATCTATCACCTCAGGAAGATGGGTCCTGAAATTGGGGCAGCTTGGAATGTTTCTACTGCTGAACACAGAATGTGAACTCAGATTTAACAGGGCTGCAGAGGTCAAATAGGCTTCTAAGCTGAATATGGGCCCCAAATCAAATCCATCGCATCTATGGTCAACAATATTTATACACCTTTCCCATATTTGGGGCTACTCTCTTCCCTGATCCAGCTTTCTAGCCCTTTTCCTAGCCATGACATCATTTCCCCAGACAATAACTTGGGTCCACCTGCCTATCAAAGATCAAGCAAAGGAAAAACTAGTATAGTCACAGGCCCTTTGGACTATAACTACAACAGGCCTACTAGCTATCTTCAAAACGGAGACCTCAAATTTTCATCTGCAATATTCCAGTCATGATTAGTCAACAATGTGTTTGGCTTTATATGTTAACTCTTTTTTTATCCACCAGGTTCCAGCTGTTACCATGATGCTAACCGGACTTCCCTGGACAGACGACCCCACCAATGTGTCCTGGAGCCTTACTTCTCGAGTGCCCCACCCCAATAGGAAAGAGAGAGACAGGCTGGGAGTATGGATTGACCTGCCAATGCCCATGTTCAGTGGAGAAGCAATTACAGAAGCCAGACCTTCCACCTTCTGCACCCCACAGTGACCTTGGCTCCAGAATCCCAGAAGGATAAAGAATAGGAAAGCTATCAGGGAAGGGGATGGGATGCGGAGTTCTGGTGGTGGAAAGTGTGGAGTTGTACCCCTCTTATCCTATGGTTTTGTCTGTGTTTCCTTTTTAAAAAAAAATAATTAATTATTAAAAAAAAAAGAGCAGAGGAGACAGTGGCAGCCCTGATCCACTGTTTGTGAAACTAGGCCTTAAACTAACTAGTTCTTGTACATAGTAATATGTATGTTCTACCAGGCATCTAGACCTGAGTCAGTCTCTCCTACTGCCCCCTAGTTTGCTGGGAATATATGTTACCCTGTACAATATACCTTACCTTGTCTGAGTTTGAGAACTTTATGGCATTAGGGGAGCTCTGTAGATGGTGGAGCAATGCTGTGGTGTTTCTCCTCTCTCATCCCCTCCCCCTTTTCTCTCTAAATGAAAAAAAATTAAATAAAACAAATGAACAGAAAGCAAAAAATTAATTAATTAATTAATTAATTAATTAAAATCTGTAGTGGAAGGAGCCAAGTGATGACACACCTGGTTGAGCGCATGTATTACAATGAGCAAGGACGTGGGTTCAAGCTCCCAGTCCACACCTGCAGGGGGAAAGCTTTGCGAGTGATGAAACAGTCCTGCAGGTGTCTCTCTGTTTCTGTCCCTCTCTATCACCCCCTTCCCTCTTGATTTCTGGGTGTCCTTATCCAATAAATAAAATTTTTTAAAAAATCAGGAGTGGAGGGTAGATAGCATAAAGGAAATTGTTGCACAGGAAATGGGAATGCTAACAGGTGTGGGTGTGGCTTAGAAAGGAGGTGAAGGAAAGTCTTGGATGTTTATATAAACTACTCCTAAAGTAGTCCTATGAGCATAGCCTAGCACTCTGCCAAGGTAGGCCTGCCAACAAGTGAGTAAATGGCTCCCATTCCTTCTCTCTCTCTTTAAATTTTCTTCATTTTTTTAACTGAAAAAAATATTGTCTTTACTTATTGGTTAGAGACAGCCAGAAATCGAGAAGGCAAGGGGAGACAGAGAGGAAGAGAGAAAGAGAGAGACCTGCAGGACTGCTTCACCACTCACAAAGCTTTTCGAGGAATAGGGGCTCAAACCCCAGTCCTTGCACATTATAACATTTGTGCTCAAGCATGTGTGCCACCATCTGGCCCCTCTCGTTCTCTCTCTCTCTCTCTCTCTCTCTCTCTCTCTCTCTCTCTCTGCCTATGTGTACTCCAGCATGTGAGTATTCTCAATTTTCCTGAAAAAAGTTTAGAAATTCCTGAAATCCATACTTTCTCCTCAATTCTTTGTTGAGTTTATGTGTAGAGAAACTTTAAGCCTGTTGGGAGCAATCTCAGCCCAAATTCTCCCCAATACAAAATAGCATCTTTGTCATCATTCAGCATTCTGCAGGACTGCCAAATTATAGAAAGCCTGACAGCCACCCCGCATACACACACACACACACACACACACACACACACACACACACATACACACACACCTTCTTCCTTTGATGCCATTACACTTGAAGCCTCTCCAGAGCCACTGCACACTGTCTAAACATCTTGTTTATTTACCACGCCTACCCCCCACCCCCACTGCCCTAATAGCACACTGCAGCTGGACTAGAGAGACTAGAGCCCTGCTCAGCTCTGGCTGATGTTGGTGCTGGGAAATGAATCTGGAGCCTTTGGTGGCTCACACATGAGAATGATTTTGTATAACCATCATGCTATCTCCATAGCTCCAAGGCTTCTACTTTGGGGGGGGGGTGTGCTTTGTTTTTTGCTAGAAAATTTAAGAACTCATAGTATTTATTTATTTATTTATTTATTTATTTTATGGAAGCTCAGTCCTCTGCACATGTGATTTCATTGTCCTCAGGCAGTTCTTTCATTCAGATAAAGACACAGAGCAACTGGGAGATAAACCAGAGGTTCCCCCCCCATTGTCATGTGGTGCCAGGGCTCAAATCTGGGCAGTGTGACTGGCATGAAGGGTGTCCTACTCTGTGAGCTGTCTCTCTGGCTCTGATCTCTATCATTTTAATGCAGGAGAAATGCCTTTGTAGCATCTTTACTTGTACTCATTATTTGACAGGCAGCTTACCTAAACAAACAAATAAATAAATAGACCAGATGGTGGTGCACCCAACTGAGTGTACATATTATCATGTGCAAGGACCCAGGTTTAAGTACCCGGTCCCCACTTGCAGTGGGGAAGCTTCATGAGTGGTGAAGCAGGTCTGCAGGTGTCTGTTTTCTTCCTCTCTCTTCCTCCTCCTCTCTCGATTTATCTCTCTGTCCTGTCACGTATAAGGTAAGTAAATACCGGGAGTCAAGCAGTAGTGCAGTGGTTAAGCGCAAGTGGCGCAAAGCGCAAGGACCCTCTAAGGATCCCGATTCGAGCCCCTGGCTCCTCACCCGCAGGGGAGTCGCTTCACAAGCAACGAAGCAGGTCTGCAGGTGTCTATCTTTCTCTCCCCCTCTCTGTCTTCCCCTCCTCTCTCCATTTCTCTCTGTCCTATCCAACAACGATGACAACAACAACAGCAATAATAACTACAACAATAAAAAACAACAAGGGTAACAAAAGGGAAAATAAATAAATATAAAAAAATTTTAAAAGATAAGTAAATACCACAGCCATCCCAGAAACCAGCAGACAGACAGCTCCCCCATGAGGAAAGGCAGGCCATCCTTCTGTAGATCTCCTTTTGGCTTGGGGTCCTCAAATATTATCAAGACCCTCTTTGAGACTGTATGTCCAAAATCTCTTGAAAACTTGGATGTCTTGGGTGTTGTGCCAATGTCAGCCACACACTGCTGCTGGAGTAACTCTCCACACAGAACCCTACACTGCCGCCAACAGAAGGCATAAAAGAAAGTCTTTGGGGAGGTGGGCAGTGGGTTAAGCGCAGGTGGCGCAAAGCGCAAAGGACCGGTGTAAGAATCCCAGTTCGAGCCCCTCACTTCCCCACCTGCAGGGGAGTCACTTCACAAGTGATGAAGCAGGTCTGCCGGTGTCTGTCTTTCTCTTCCCCTCTCTGTCTTCCCCTCCTCTCTCCATTTCTCTCTGTCCTATCCAACAATGACGACAACAATAATAACTGTTAATAAAAAACTGCAAGGGCAACAAAATGGAATAAATAAAGAAATAAATATTTTTATAAAGAAAGTCATTGGAGCTTCCAAGAAGAGTGACAACCTGTGCTGTCTGCTTCAGAGAGAGCATTCTGACTGCTGGTATGTGATACCCAGATGCCTTAGGCCAGAGACTCTCGCAGTGGAGATGGTGAGAAATGAGCACATTCTTTCTGGCTATGGTGTGGAAGTGGCAGAGGTGGTGGCACTTGCTAATAGAGTAGATGTGGAGGGGAGCAAGAAGGACTTGTAAGGCTTTTGTCCCACTCAGCACAGAGGAAGTAGGTGTCCGTCACTGCAGTAGAGAAGGCTGGGCAAGGGAGACATTTAGGGCCCGGAGCTCCTGGGGGCCACTGACTTTTTCTTTTTAGAAGAGGAGGCCTTACTGAGTGAACATATACAAAGAGGATGGGACTTTCACATCAGCTGCCACTTTACCCTTCTCTGAAATCCCTGGATGTTTTTATACTTGGGGCTTCGCTGCATCAGGATGAGTTTTTCAGATAGAATGATAAATAGAAGGTAGATCGGATAGGTAGGTAGGTAGGTAGGTAGATACATAGGTAAAAAGATAAAAACGCCCACACCTATGGACATCTAATTTTTGACAAAGGGGCTCAGACTATTAAATGAGGAAAGCAGAGTCTTCAACAAATGGTGTTGGAAAAAATGGGTTGAAACATGCAGAAGAATGAAACTGAACCACTGTATTTCACCAAATACAAAAGTAAATTCCAAGTGGATCAAAGACTTGGATGTTAGACCACAAACTGTCAGATACTTGGAAGAAAATATTGGCAGAACTCTTTTCCGCATAAATTTTGAAAACATCTTCAATGAAAGGAATCCAATTACAAATAAGACTAAGGCAAGTATAAACCTATGGGACTACATCAAATTAAAAAGCTTATTCACAGCAAAAGAAACCACTACCCAAACCAAGAGACCCCTCACAGAATGGGAGAAGATCTTTATATGCCAAACATCGGACAAGAGGTTAATAACCAACATATATAAAGAGCTTGCTAGACTCAACAACAAGACAACAAATAACCCCATCCAAAAATGGGGGGAGGACATGGACAGAATATTCACCACAGAAGAGATCCAAAAGGCTGAGAAACACATGAAAAGGTGATCCAAGTCTCTGATTGTCAGAGAAATGCAAATAAAGACAACAAGATACCACTTCACTCCTGTGAGAATGTCATACATCAGAAAAGGTACCAGCAGCAAATGCTGGAGAGGGTGTGGGGTCAAAGGAACCCTCCTACAGTACTGGTGGGAATGTCAATTGGTCCAACCTCTGTGGAGAACTCTCAGAAGGCTAGACATGGACCTACCCTATGATCCTGCAATTCCTTTCCTGGAGATATATCCTAAGGAAGCCAACACATCCATCCAAAAAGATCTGTGTACACATATGTTCTTGGCAGCACAATTTGTAATAGCCAAAACCTGGAAGCAACCGAGGTGTCCAACAACAGATGAGTGACTGAGCAAGTTGTGGTATATATACACAATGGAATACTACTCAGCTGTAAAAAATGGTGACTTCACTGTTTTCAGCCGATCTTAGGTGGACCTTGAAAAAATCATGTTGAGTGAAATAAGTCAGAAACAGAAGGATGAATATGGGATGATCTCACTCTCAGGCCGAAGTTGAAAAACAAGATTAGAAAAGAAAACACAAGTCGAACCTGAAATGGAATTGGAGTATTACACCAAAGTAAAAGACTCTGGGGTGGGTGGGTGGGTGGGGAGAATACAGGTCCATGAAAAATGATGAATGAAATAGTGGGGGTTGTATTGCTAAATGGGAATCTGGGGAATGTTATGCATGTAAAAAAAAAAAAAGAAGTAGAAACGCAAAGCAGAAATTGACTGAGTTTGGAGTATGGCACCAAAGTAAGAAAGCAGAAGTATACTAGAGTTTGCAGTGAGTACCTCCCTAATACTTCCTCTCCACTTTTCCAAGCTTTGGGTCCATGATTGCTCAACAATTTGTTTGGCTTTGTATGTTAACTCTCTTTTCAGTCACCAGGTTCCAGGTGTCATCAGGATGCCGGCCAGACTTCCCTGGATTGAAGACACCACCAATGTGTCCTGGAGCTCAGCTTCCCCAGAGACCCATCCTACTAGGGAAAGAGAGAGGCAGACTGGGAGTATGGACCGACCAGTCAACGCCCATGTTCAGCGAGGAAGCAATTACAGAAGCCAGACCTTCTACCTTCTGCAACCCTCAATGACCCGGGGTCCATGCTCCCAGAGAGACAGAGAATGGGAAAGCTATCAGGGGAGGGGGTGGGTTATGGAGATTGGGTGGCGGGAATTGTGTGGAGTTGTACCCCTCCTACCCTATGGTTTTGTTAATTAATCCTTTCTTTAATAAAAAAAAAATTAAAATTAAAAAATTAAAAAAAAAGAAACAGAAGGATGAATATGGGATGATCTCACTCTCAGGCAGAAGTTGAAAAACAAGATCAGAAAAGAAAACACAAGTAGAACCTGAAATGGACTTGGCGTATCGTGCCAAAGTAAAAGACTCTGGGGTGGGTGGGTGGGGAGAATACAGGTCCAAGAAGGATTCAGAGGACCTAGTAGGGGTTGTATTGTTAAATGGGAATCTGGGGAATGTTATGCATGTACAAACTATTGTATTTACTGTCAAATGTAAAACATTAATTCCCCAATAAAGAAATAAAAAAAGATAAAAAAGGTGGCCAGGTGGTAGCACAGCTGGTTAAGCGCATACATTATAGTACACAAGGACCCATGTTCAAGCCCCTGGTCCCCACTTGCTAGGGGGAAAGCTTCACGAGTGGTGAAGCAGGGATGCAGGTGTCTCTTCCCCTCTGTCTCCCCTCCCCTGTCAATTCCTCTCTGTCTCTATCAATAATTAATTAAAAGATAGATACATACCACAGTACCAAAACTTCCTTCAATGCACTGGGACCAAGTTCAAATCAGCACTGCACACATGGCAAAGCAGTGAACTATTCAAGTGAGCTATTTTGCCAGTCTTACTGATAGTTATTGTTGTTGTTGTTGTTTTTCCAGAGCACTATTCGGCTCCAGCTTATGGTGATGCAGGGGGATTGAAATAGGGATATTGATGGGGTGGGTGGTGGCACACCTGGTTGAGCACACATGTTACAATGCGCAAGGACCCAGATTCAAGCCCCCGGTCCCCACCTGCAGGAGGAAAGCTTTGCAAGTGGTGAAGTAGTGCTGCAGGTGTCTCTCTGTCTCTCTCCCTCTTTATCACCCTCTTCATTTCTAGCTGTCTCTATCCAATAAAGATAATAAAAATTTTTTTTTTAATTGGGACATTGAAATCTCAGGCATGAAAGTCTTATGCATCACCATTCTGCTATTTCTCTGTGTGCTCCAGTGACTTTTTTTTTCTTCAAGACAGAAAGACAAAGGAGGGGAAGAAAGAGGTACAGATAGAAGGACATACACTACAGTACCAGGGCTTCCCCCAATCCCAATGCTATAGCATCCACAGTGTAGTACCAGGATTCAAACCTGCATCTCATGCCGGGCAAGGCATACACCAAACTCAGTCAGCTACCTCTCCAACTCATTTCCTTTTTTTAATTTTATTGTTTTTATTCGGGGATTCATGTTCTACAGACGACAGTAAATACAATAGTTTGTACATGCATAACATTTCTCAGTTCTCCACATAACAATACAACCCCCGACTAGGTCCTCTGTCATCCTTTTCCAGGACCTGTACTCTCCCCTCCAACCCACTCCAGAGTCTATTACTTTGGTGCAGTACACCAACTCCAGTTCAGGTTCTACTTGTGTTTTTTTTTTGATATGTATTTCAACATCTGCCTGAGAGTGAAATCATCTGATATTCATCCTTCTGTTTCCCATTTATTTCACTTAACATTATTTCATCAAACTCCATCCAAGATGGGCTGAAAACGGTGAAGTCACCGTTTTTAATAGCTGAGTAATATTCCATTGTGTATGTAGACCACAACTTGCTCACCCACTCATGTGTTCTTGGACACCTGGGTTGCTTCCAGATTTTGGCTATTACAAATTGTGCTGCTAAGAACATAGGTATACACAGATATTTTGGGATGGATGTGCTGAGTTCCTTAAGATATATCCCCAGGAGAGGAATTGCAGGACCATAGGGTAGGTCCATTTCTAGCCTTCTGACAGTTCTCCAGACTGCTCTCCACAGAAGCTGCACCAATTTACATTCCCACCAGCAGTGCAGGAGGGTTCCTTAAACCCCACAACTATGCTAGCATTTGTTGCTGCTACCTTGTATGAAATTCTCACAGAAGTGAAGTGGTATATCATTGTTGCCTTTATTTGCATTTCTCTGACAATCAGAGACTTGGAGCATTTTTTCATGTGTTTCTCAGCCTTTTGGATCCCTTCTGTGGTGAATATTCTATGTCCTCTCCCGATTTTTGCATGGGGTCATTTGTTTTCTTGTTGTTGAGTTTGGCTAACTCTTTATATATTGGTTATTAAACTCTTGTCTGATGTATGGCATATAAAGATTTTTCTCCCGTTCTGTGAGGGGTCTCTTTGTTTAGGTAGTGGTTTCTTTTGCTGTGTAGAAGCTTTTTAATTTGACGTAGTGCCATTGGTTTACACTTGCCTTAGTCTTCTTTGTAATGGGATTTGTTTCATTGAAAATGTCTTTAAAATTTATGCAGAAAAGAGTTCTGCCAATATTTTCCTCTAAGTATCTGATACTTACTGTTCTAACATCCAGGTCCTTGATCCACTTGCAATTTACTTGTGTATTTGGTGAAATATAGTGGTTCAGTTTCATTCTTCTGCATGTTTCAACCCATTTTTTTCCAACACCATTTGTTGAAGAGACTCTGTTTTCCCCATTTCATAGTCTGGGCACCTTTGTAAAAGATGAGATGTCCATAGGTGTGAGGGCTTACTTCTGGGCTCTCAATTCTATTCCAATGGTCAGTGTGTCTGTTCATGTTCCAGTACCAAACAGTTTTGATGACAATGGCCCTATAATACAGTTTGAGATCTGGGAGTGTGATGCCTCCAGTTCTGTTCTTTCTTCTCAAGATTGTTTTGGGAATTCTAGGTCTTTTCTGATTCCAGATAATCATTTGTAGCATTTGTTCTATTCTCCTAAAAAGTGTGGTTGGGATCTTATGGGGATAGCATTAAATTTGTATATGGCTCTGGGTAGTATATTCATTTTAATGATGTTAACTCTTCCAACCCATGAACATGGAATATCTTTCCACTTCTTGGTGTATTTTTCTATTTCCTTGAGTAGTGACTTATAATTTTCAGTATACAAATCTTTCACTTCTTCGGTTAGGTTTACTCCTAGATATTTTATTGTTTTTGCTGCTATAGTAAAAGGAACTGAATTCTGGATTTCATCTTCTTCTAATTAATGTTTGCATAGAGGAATGCCAATAACTTTTGAATGTTAATTTTGTGGCCAGACACATTACTGTATTTCCTGATGATTTCCAAGAGCTTCTTGCTAGAATCTTTAGCTTTTTCTATGTATGCTGTCATGTCATCTATAAATAGGGAGATTTTGACTTTTTCTTTTCCAGTCTATATAACTTCAATTCCTTGTTCCTTCCTGATTGCTATGGCAGGAACTTCCAACACTATGTTGAATAGTAATGGTGATAGTGGGCAGCCCTATCTAGTACCTGATCTGAGGGGAAATGCTTCCAGTTTTTCACCATTGAGTATGATGTTGGCTGTAGGTTTGCTATATAGAGACTCCACTATCTTGAAGAATTTTCCATCTATTCCCATTTTTTGTAGCATTTTGATCATAAAGCGATGTCGGATTTTATCAAAGGCTTTCACTGCACCTATTGATATAAGCATGTGGTTTTTGGTCTTGCATTTATTGATGAGGTGGATCATATTGATTGATTTACATATATTAAACCCACCTTGCATCCCTGGGATAAACCCCACTTGGTCATGATGAACGATCTTTTTACTAGACTGTTGTATAAGGTTGGCTAGAATTTTGTTCAATATTTTAGCATCTATGTTCATCAGAGATATTGGTCTGTAGTTTTCTTTTTTGGTTGTGTCCCTGTCTGCTTTTGGTATCAGAGTGATATTGGCTTCATAAAAGCTGGAAGGCAGTATTCCTGTGACTTCAATCTTCTGGAAGACTTTTAAAAGTAGAGGTATTATTTCTTCTTTGAAGGTTCTGTAGAATTCATTTGTAAACCATCTGGTTCAGGACTTTTATTCTTGAGAATGTTTTTGATAACTGTTTCAATTTCGTTGGCTGTGATGGGCCTGTTCATGTTACCTAGTTCCTCTTTACTTAGTTTTGGAAGTTGGTAGGTATCTAGGAAATTATCCATTTCTTCCAGGTTCTCTAGATTGGTATCATATAGTTGTTCATAGAAGCCTCACATGATATGTTGAATTTCTGTGGTGTCTGTTGTGATACCTCCTCTTTCATTTAGTATCCGATTTATTTGGGTCTTCTCCCTTTTTTGTTTTGTGAGTCTGGCTAAAGGTTTGTCGATTTTGTTTACTCATTCGAAGAACCAACATTTACTTTTGTTGATCTTTTGTGTGGTTTTCTTATTTTCAATGTTATTTATTTCTACCTGAACTTTAGTTATTTCTGTCCTCGTTGCTTTTAGGTTCCTTGTTCTTCTTCTTCTTGGTCCTTAAAGTGTGCAATAAGGTTGTATATTAGAGCTTTTTCTTGTTTCCTAATGTGTGTTTGTATGGCATGAACTTCCCTCTCAGTACTGCCTTAGATGATTCCCAAAGATTACGGTAGATCTTGGCTTCATTTTCATTTAACTCTTGAAACATTTTGATTTCTTCCTTTATTTCTTCTTTGACCCAGTAGTTGTTAAGTAGTGTTCTGTCAAGTTTCCGCATTTTGGGACTATTACTAATCTTCTTTCTTTCTTTATTTTTGCAAGGCACGTGCTTTATTGGTGAGATATCTTCTGGCCTTTTTATTTCCTCTTTTTTATTTTAATTTATTTCTTTACTGGGGAATTAATGTTTTACATTCAACAATAAATATAATAGTTTGTACATGCATAGCATTCCCCAGTTTCCCATTTAACAATACAACCCCCACTATGTCATGTATCATCCTTCATGGACCTGTATTCTCCCCACCCACCCACCTCAGAGTCTTTTACTTGGGTGCAATATGCCAATTCCATTTCAGGTTCTACTTGTGTTTTCTTTTCTGATCTTGTTTTTCAACTTCTGCCTGAAAGTGAGATCATCCCATATTCATACTTTTTTTTTAATAATTTATTTCTTTATTGGGGAATTAATGTTTTATATTCAACAGTAAATACAATAGTTTGTACATGCATAACATTCCCCAGATTCCCATTTAACAATACAACCCCCACTATGTCATTCATCATCTTTCATGGACCTGTATTCTCCCCACCCACCCACCCACCCCAGAGTCTTTTACTTTGGTGCAATACTCCAATTCCATTTCAGGTTCGACTTGTGTTTTCTTTTCTAATCTTGTTGTTCAACTTCGGCCTGAGAGTGAGATCATCCCATATTCATACTTCTATTTCTGACTTATTTCACTCAACATGATTTTTTCAAGGTCCATCCAAGATCGGCTGAAAATGGTAAAGTCACCATTTTTTACAGCTGAGTAGTATTCCATTGTGTATATATACCACAACTTGCTCAGCCACTCATCTGTTGTTGTACAACTGGGTTGCTTCCAAGTTTTGGCTATTACAAATTGTGCTGCCAAGAACATATGTGTACACAGATCTTTTTGGATGGATGTGTTGAGTTCCTTAGGATATATCCCTAGGAAAGGAATTGCAGCGTCATAGGGTAGGTCCATTTCTAGCCTTCAGAGAGTTCTCCAGACTGTTCTCCACAGAGGTTGGACCAATTTACATTCCCACCAGCAGTGCAGGAGGGTTCCTTTGACCCACACCCTCTCCAGCATTTGCTGCTGGTACCTTTTCTGATGTATGACATTCTCACAGGAGTGAAGTGGTATCTCATTGTTGTCTTGATTTGCATTTCTCTGACAATCAGAGACTTGGAGCATTTTTTTCACGTGTTTCTCGGCCTTTTGGATCTCTTCTGTGGTGAATATTCTGTCCAAGCCCTTCCCCCATTTTTGGATGGGGTTATTTGTTGTCTTGTTGCTGAGTCTGGCAAGCTTTTTATATATGTTGGTTATTAAACTCTTATCTGATGTATGACATGTAAAGATCTTCTCCCATTCTGTGAGGGGTCTCTTGGTTTGGGTAGTGGTTTCTTTTGCTGTGAATAAGCTTTTTAATTTGATGTAGTCCCATAGGTTTATACTTGCCTTAGTCTTCTTTGTAATGGGATTTGTTTCATTGAAAATGTCTTTAAAATTTATGCAGAAAAGAGTTCTGCCAATATTTTCCTCTAAGTATTTGATAGTGTGTGGTCTAACATCCAAGTCCTTGATCCACTTGGAATTTACTTTTGTATTTGGTGAAATACAGTGATTCAGTTTCATTCTTCTGCATGTTTCAACCCATTTTTTTCCAACACCATTTGTTGAAGAGACTCTGCTTTCCCCATGTAATAGTCTGGGCCCCTTTGTCAAAGATTAGATGTCCATAGGTGTGGGGCCTCATTTCTGGGCTCTCAGTTCTATTCCACTGGTCAGTGTGTCTATTCATGTTCCAGTACCAAGCAGTTTTGATGACAGTGGCCCTATAATACAGTTTGAGATCTGGGAGTTTGATGCCTCCAGTTCTGTTCTTTTTTCTCAAGATTGTTTTGGCAATTCTAGGTCTTTTCTTGTTCCAGATAAACATTTGTAGCATTTTTTCTATTCTCCTAAAAAATGTGCTTGGGATCTTGATGGGGATAGCATTAAATTTGTAGATGGCTCTGGGTAATATATTCATTTTGATGATGTTAATTCTTCCAACCCATGAACATGGAATATCTTTCCACTTCTTTGTGTCTTTTTCAATTTCTTTGAGTAGTGACTCATATTTTTCAGTATACAAGTCTTTCACTTCTTTGGCTAGGTTTACTCCTAGATATTTTATTGTTTTTGTTGCTATAGTAAAAGGAATTGATTTCTGGATTTCAATTTCTTCTAACTTAGTGTTTGCATAGAGTAATGCCACTGACATTTGAATGTTAATTTTGTAGGCTGACACATGACTGTATTGCCTGATGATTTCCAAAAGTTTCTTGCTGGATTCCTTAGGTTTTTCCATGTATACTATCATGTCATCTGCAAATAAGGAGAGTTTGACTTCTTCTCTTCCAATCTGTATGCCTTTAATTCCTTGCTCCTGCCTGATTGCTATGGCAAGAACTTCCAACACTATGTTGAATAGTAATGGTGATAGTGGGCAGCTCTGTCTAGTACCTGATCTGAGGGGAAATGCTTCCAGTTTTTCACCATTGAGTATGATTTTGGCTGTAGGTTTGCTATAGACTCCACTATCTTCAGGAATTTTCCATCTATTCCTTTTTTTGTAGTGTTTTGATAATAAAAGGACGTTGTATTTTGTCAAAGGCTTTCTCTGCATCTATTGATATGATCATGTGGTTTTTGGTCTTGCTTTTGTTGATGTAGTGGATCACATTGATTGATTTACGTTATTAAACCCACCTTGCATGCCAGGGATAAACCCCACTTGGTCATGATGAACAATCTTTTTGATATACTGCTGTATCCGGTTGGCTAGAATTTTGTTCAATATTTTTGCATCTATGTTCATCAGAGTTATTGGTCTGTTGTTTTCTTTTTTGGTTGTGTCCCTGTCTGCTTTTGGTATCAGGGTGATGTTGGCTTTATAGAAGCTGGCAGGGAGTATTCCAGTGTCTTCCATCTTCTGGAAGACTTTGAAAAGTAGAGGTATTAGTTCTTCTTTGAAGGTTTTGTAGAATTCATTTGTAAAACCATCTGGTCCAGGACTTTTATTTTTGGGGAGATTTTTGATAACTGCTTCAATTTCATGCTGTGATGGGCATGTTCATGTTATCCACTTCCTCGTTACTTAGTTTTGGAAGTTGGTAGGTATCTAGGAAATTGTCCATTTCTTCCAGGTTCTCTAGCTTGGTGGCATATAGTTGTTCATAGAAGCCTCACATGATATGTTGAATTTCTACAGTGTCTGTTGTGATATCTCCTCTTTAATTTAGTATCCGATTTATTTGGGTCTTCTCCCTTTTTTGTTTTGTGAGTCTGGCTAAAGGTTTGTTGATTTTGTTTACTCTTTTGAAGAACCAACATTTACTTTCATTGATCTTTTGTATGGTTTTCCTATTCTCAATGTTATTTATTTCTGCCCTAACTTTAGTGATTTCTGTCCTTCTGGTTGCTTTAGGGTTCCTTTGTTGTTGTTCTTCTTCTAGGTCTTTAAGATGTGCAATCAGGCTGTTTATTTGTGCTTTTTCTTGTTTCCTAATGTGTGCTTGTATGGCTATGAACTTCCCTCTCAGTACTGCCTTAACTGTGTCCCAAATATTTTGATAGCTTGTGTCTTCATTTTCTTTGAACTCTAGAAAAAAAAATTATATCTTCCTTTATTTCCTCTTTGACCCAGTAGTTGTTAAGTAGTGTACTATTGAGTCCATATTTTGGGACTTTTATTAATCTTTCCTTGATTTTTAAGTGTTAGTTTAATTCCACTGTGGTCTGAGAAGATGCTTGGGATGGTTTCAATGTTCTTGAATTTGCTAATGCTGTCTTTGTGGCTTAACATATTGTCTGTCCTTGAGAATGACCCATGTGGACTTGTGTATTCCAGTTTCTTGGGATGAATGACTCTGAAAATGTCCAATAGGTCTAGTTTATCTATCTCTTCATTTAGGTCCCTTATGTCTTTATTGATTTTCTGCCTGGATGATCTGTCAAGTTGAGAGAGTGGGGTATTGAAGTCCCCTACTATGATTGTGTTACTGTTAATATATTGCTGTAGCTCTTTCAGTAGAAGTTTGATGTATTTAGATGGCTTCTCATTGGGTGCATAGATGTTAATAATTGTTAAGTCCTCTTGATTGACTGATCCTCTGAGCATTAAGTAGTGTCCATTCCTATCTTTTTTAATCTTATCTATTTTAAAGTCTATCTTGTCAGATATGAGAATAGCTGTTCCTGCCCTTTTTTGTGGGCCATTGGCTGGTATGATAGTTTTCCATCCTTTCCCTTTAAGTCTGTGTTTGTCTTGTTGAGTTAGGTGGGTTTCCTGTAGACAGCATCTTGTTGGGTTGTGTTTTCTGATCCATCTTCCTACTATGTGCCTTTTAATAGGTGAATTCAGGCCATTGACATTTATTGATATCAAAGATTAAAGATATTTTAATGCCATTCTTGTAGAGTTTTAGGGTGTTTTGATATATGTCCTATTTGTGGTGGTCCGGTTGTTTATAGGAGACCTTTCAGAACTTCTTTCAGGGCAGGCTTGGTGATTGTGTTTTCTGATGCATCTTCCTACTCTGTGCCTTTTAATAGGTGAATTTAAGCATTGACATTGATTGGTGCCATAGATTGAAGATATTTTAATGTCATTATTGTAGATTTTTACAGTGTTCTGATATATGGCATGCTTATGGTGGTCTATTTATAGATCTTTCAGAACTTCTTTCAGGGAAGGCTTAGTGATAATTTATTCTTTCAACTGTTGCTTGTCTGAGAAGGTTTTTATGCCTCCATCTAGTCTAAATATCAGTCTATCAGGTTGAAAGCCTTTCTCATTGAGTACTAGATAGATATCTTGCCATTCCCTTCTGGCCCATAGTGTTTGTGTGGAGAAGTCTGCTACTAATCTTACAGGTTTTCCTCTGTAGGTGACTCTTTGTTTTTCTCTTGAAGCCTTCAGGACCCTTTCTTTATCCTTATTACTTTTCATTCTAAATATGATGTGTTTCGGTGTCTTTAAGTTTGGGTTAGTATTATTTGGGACCCTCTGGGCTTCCTGAACCTTTATGTCTTTTATGTTGTCTATACTAGAGAAGTTCTCAGCTATATTTCCTGTAGAATGCTTTCTTCCCCTCCCTCTCTTTCTTCCTTTGTTAATCCAGTAATGCATATATTATTTCTTTTGAAGTCATCCCATGGGTCTCTGTTGTTGTTTTCAGTATCTCTTAAACTCTTTTTTAGTTCTCTTACTATTTTTTTTAGTTGTCTTGACTTCGTTCTCAATCTTGCTAATTCTGTTTTCAGCTTCATTTATTCTATTCTCTCTCCCCTCTACTGTTTTTTGGAGTTTATATATTTGTTACCCTGTTCTGATATTGTTTTAGCTTGTTAAGCTAGTTGTATTCTTAGCTCAGCTATTTCAGCTTTTAGCTCTCTAATAACCTTACGATAATTAGTGTTTTCTTCCTGAGTCTCATTTGTTGTTTCTGCATTTCTGATGACAATTCTTTCAATTTTTTCCTCACTCCTGTGACTATTTTCTTAACTAGTGTTTGGATGTTGTCCTCATTATTATGTCCTTCAATCTTTGGAGGGCTTTTAGCTGGACTTTTGTCCTGGTTTGTTTCTCTAGTAGTTCTTCTTGGTTTATCCACTTTATATAGTATGTTATGAGGTCCCTCTCTCAGTACTTTTCAAATTACTCATCATTCTTGCTTGGATTGACTAGTGTATAAGTAAGGTACTTAAAGAGTTGACATTTGGAAATTAACATTTGTTTCAATATTACTTCAATCCCTGAGTTGGAGCACAGTAGCTGTTAAAGCCTCTTTTGTTCTTTTCCTTCCCTGCAGGCTATGGGAACCTTGGGGCTTTTAAACTACAAGTAGGCTTCTTAGCTTAATAACTCACTCTTGACCAAGAGATAAAGCAGGGTGGGGGAGAGACAGCACAGTGTTTATGCAAGAGATTCTCACACCCCAAGGATCCAAAGCTCCAGGCTCAATTCAGCTTCTCTTCCAAGCCATGCAGCATGCTCAGCCCTGTGAGTTTCTAAACCAATCCCGTTTATAGTCTGTAGGTTCTGAGGCAATTATTCACCATGTTCTCATCAGGAGAACAATGTGGAAAGGCTCCACTATACAGCTCCACTCCTAGGCCACCTAGGTGTAGCTCTTCTCCTGAGTTTCCTGGTAAGTTCTCTGTCCCCTAATATCAGCACAGGGCCTCTCCCCCCTGCTGCTCCAGCCTCTGAAGGCAGTAGTGATGGAGACTCACAGTTGCATTTGGTGCATCTAAGGGAGTCCTCTCCTCCCTTCAGCAGTCTTTGTGTTGGTAAAACAGAATGGAGATGGTGCCTCAACCGGTAAACTGCCTGTTACCAGCCACTCAATCTCTCCTTAAGTGCCTCTGTCCATAAGCCACACATGTTTGCACTTATTGTTATCAGATGGGTTCCTGAAGTCATTCTATTCCTGTCTTGTTGTGGTCCCAGGTGATCTCCTTCGGTCCTAAACAACTTTTAATTTGTTTAGCTACTTACATTATTGTTCTAGCTCCTTTATTTGTTTTTGGCCTCCAGCTCATTTTCTTAATTCTCAAAAAATTTCTGGGAACCAGGTGGTGGTACACCCAGTGGGGCACACACATTACTGTGCACAAGAACCCAGATTGAAATCTGTGGTCCTCACTTGCACGGGTAAACTTAATGTGTGGTGAAGTGGTGCTACAAGTGTCTTTCTTTCTCTCTCTCTCTCTCTACCCCACCTTTCCTCTTGATTTCTATTTTAAAAAAATAGTCAATTTAAAGTGATATAAAATATCAGGGGTATAGTTTTTGTCTACATTTGTTTATTTTGAATGGAAACACAAATTAAGAATATTTTTAAATAGAAATCGAGAGGGAAGGGGGATAGAGAAGGAGAAAGAAAGCAAAGCACTTGCAGCACTGCTTCAGCACTTGTGGTGAGGGCAAGGTCCTGGGAAGGCCCACAAAGGGGCTTATGATGATGTTCCTGATGGAAGTGACCAGTCTTTCATAATGTTTTCTTAGTGATTACAGCAATTTACATTCTCTTTTCATGAAGTTCTCCTAAGTGTAGTCATGTTGGGATCCAGTGATCCTGTCTGACATTCTCTGTATATTCTTTGGCTTGGTGTAATATCATTTAGGGGAAATTCTGGGTATTATTGCTCAAACACTCCCATTTCTTTCTTCTTCTGATATTCTTATTACAAGTGTATTATATGGCTGGCTAAAAAAGTTATGGGGTATATATTCCATGGAATATTAGTCTCCAAGAAAGAAAGATGATATTATGTCTTTTGGGACAAAATGAATGGTGGTTATCTTTGGGAGTTGGGAGGGTGGGGATATTGGGACATTGGTGGTAGGTATGGTGCAGAACTATACATTGTAATCTTACTATCTTATAACATACTATTAATAACAAATAAAAAACAAGAACTATACATTGTAATCTTACTATCTTATAACATACTATTAATAACAAATAAAAAACAAATTTTAAAAAGTGTGGGCCAGGTGGTGGCACATGGTTAAGTGCACACATTACAGTGTTCAAGGACTCAGGTTCAAGCCCCTTATCCCCACTTGGAAAGGGGAGACTTCACGAGTGGTGAAGCAGGGCAGCAGGTGTCTCTTTCCTCTCTATCTCCCCCTTCCCTCTCAAATTCTGTCTCTATCCAATAATAAATAAATAAATAAAATAGAATAAAATAAAATAAAAATAGTGTACCATATCTTTTGTAGCAGGCCCACAACCTTTGGATATCTCGGTTTTGGGGATTGTTTGTTTGTTTGTTTGTTTGTTTTACCTTCTTTCCTTTCTCTCTTTGCTTTTCAGCTTCAGAGGCGCCTCTTGATAAATTCTCAAACTCAGAGATTCTTTCCTCAGGCATGTTCAGCCTGTGGATAAGTCCATCAAAATCTCTGAATCAGAGCTGCTTTAAAGTCCTGCTCTGGATAGTTGGGTGGTAGCAGCGGGTTAAGCGCACTTGGTGCAAAAGTGCAGGGACCCACAGAAGGATCCGGGTTTGAGCTCCTGGCTCCCCACCTGCAGGGGAGTCGCTTCACAGGTGGTGAAGCAGGTCTGCAAGTGTCTATCTTTCTCTCCCCCTCTCTGTCTTCCCCTCTTCCCTCCATTTCTCTCTGCCCTATCCAACAACAACGACATTAATAACCACAACAATAATACAAGGGAATAAACAAGTATTTTTAAAAAAGGAAATTGACTAAACCATAGGATAAGAGGGCTACAACTCCACACAGTTCCCACCACCAGAACTCTGTATCCCATCCCCTCCCCTCATAGTTTTCCTATTCTTTAACCCTCTGGGAGTATGGACCCAGGGTCATTGTGGGATGCAGAAGGTGGAAGGTCTGGCTTCTGTAATTGCTTCCCCGCTGAACATGGGCATTGACAGGTCAATCCATACTCCCAGCCTGCCTCTCTCTTTCCCTAGTGGGGCAGGGCTCTGGGGAAATGGAGCTCCAGGACACATTGGTGGAGTTGTCTGTCCAGGGAAGTCTGAATTCTCTTTTATTTTTAAATAAAAAGTGTGGTCCGGGAGGTGGCACAGTGGATAAAGCATTGAACTCTCCAAGTTCAATCCCCGGCAGCACATGTACCAGAGTGATGCCTGGTTCTTTCTCTCTCTCTCTCTCTCCTCCTATCTTTCTCATTAGTAAATAAATAAAATCTTTTTTAAAAAAAAAAGTTTACTTAATGAGAAAAGAAGTGAAACTAGAGCACCACTCAGGCATATGTGACGCCGAGGATTGAACCCAGGGCTTCAGATTGCCAAACTTATACTCACCAGCTACCTCCCCAGTTGCAAGCACTTCTCCAAGAGTCTCAGAAGAAGGAGCCAGGTGGTGGTGTACCTGGTTAAGTGCACACACTACAGTGCACAATGAACCGGGTTCAAGCCCCTGGTCCCCATCTGCAGGGGGAAATCTACCCAAATGGTGAAGCAGAACTGCAATTGTCTCTCTCCCTCTCTATCTCCCCCTCCTCTCTCAATTTTTCTCAGTCTCTGTCCAATAATAAATTAAATATTTTTTTAAAAGAGTCTCAGAAGAGCTACAGTTTCTTAGTTTGTTCAGTTTTTGTTGTTGTTGTTTGTTTTTTTACCAAGACACTACTCAGCTCTGGCTTATAGTGGTGCTGAAGACTGAGCCCGGGACTTCCTTTGGAGCCTCAGGCATGAAAGCCTTTTTACATAACCATTATGCTATTTCCCTAACCCTCCCCTCCCCTTTGCCCTTTTTTTAAAGGCTTATTTATTTATGGGAGGCTGTAGATAGCATAATGGTTATGCAAAGAGATTCTCATGCCTAAGGCTTAGAAGTCTAAGGTTCAATCCTCCAGCCCCCCCTACCACCACTACCAGAAACCAGAACTGATCAGTGCTCTGGAAAAAATATATATTTATTTAATGAGAATGTGAAAGACAGGGCTGGGTGGTGATGCACCTCGTTGAGCGTACATGTTACAGTGTGAAAAGACCTGCAAGGGAAAGCTTCATGAGTAGCAAAGCAGTACTATAGGTCTCTCTCTCTCTCCCTTTCTTCTCCTTCTTCTTCTTCTCCTTCTTCTTCTTCTTCTCCTTCTTCTTCTTCTTCTTCTTCTTCTTCTTCTTCTTCTTCTTCTTCTTCATCTTCTTTTTCTTCTTCTTCTTCTTTTTCTTCTTCTCTATCACTCCCTCCCCTCTTAATTTCTGGCTGTTATCTATCCAATAAGTAAATAAAGATAATAAAAATAATAATAAAGGGACCAGGTGGTGGTGCACTTGGTTGAGCACACATGTAACAATGCACAAGGACCCAGGTTCAAGCCCCCAGTCACCACCTGCGGGGGAAAGCTTTGCAAGTGGTAAAGCAGGGCTGCAGGTCTCTCTCTCTCTCTCTCGCTCTCTCTCTCTCTCTCTCTACCTCTCTGTCTCTCCTTCCCCTCTCAATTTCTGGCTGCCTTTGTCCAATAAATAAATAAATATAATAAAATTGTGGTTCGGGCTGTGGCACAGTGATATAGCTTTGGACTCTCAAGCATGAGGTTCCCGAGTTCGGTCCCTGGCAACACATGTGCCAGAGTGATATCTGGTTCTTTCTCCTCATATCTTTCTCATAAATAATAAATCTTAAAAAAACAATAAAAATTGTAAATAATAATAATAAAAAAGAATGTGAAAGACCTGAGAATCACTCTGGCATATGCAAGTCCTGGGCTCTATTCACTGAGCCATCTCCCAGGCCTCTACTGAGTTTCTTGCTGTAAAGTCAGAGTGGTGACTGCCGAGCCTCTTACCTACCAAATGGAAACAAAAGTTTTTTCATGTCTTTAATAGGTCATAATACCTATGCTGATGGGATGCTGCCAAGGGAAGAAATGGATGTTCAAGAGAGCAGAGAACAATCACAGGGCTGAAGCTCTGGAGTCAGCTATTTTGGGTTGTCCTTGGCTGAGCAATTCAAGCTTTCAATGCTAAACCGAAGAGTGGCTAGGCCATGGTCAGCCCTGCATTGTGTCTGGCAGTCTCCACATGCACTCTACTGAGCCCAAATGCATTCTGTGCTTTTGCTTACCTGGGGAACTAGATTAGCTTCTAAATGGACTGAGCAGAGCTGTCTGTAGAGAAGTGGGGAACTAGATTAGCTTCTAAATGGACTGAGAAGAGCTGTCTGTGGAGAAGTGGGGAACTAGATTAGCTTCTAAATGGACTGAGCAGAGCTGTCTGTGGAGAAGTGGGGAACTAGATTAGCCTCTAAATGGACTGAGCAGAGCTGTCTGCAGAGAAGTGGCCTAAAAGCACCGCAGTGGGGAGGGAGCAGGCACAGCTGGAGAACAACAGCCCTGAGCCATTCTGAGAACAGGGAAGGTAGCCTAGGGAGTGAGTGAGTGGCAGAAACACTAGCCAGGAAATACGCAGAGCAGGCAGAGATTTGGGAGTCTCAGACATGGGTGAGCAAGGGATCTCGTGTCATGTGGGTGGGCACCGAAGCTGAGTGACCTCATTCAGATTCAGCTTCTTCTTTTTATTAGTGATTTAATGATGACAAACATCATTGGAAGCTAACAGGGGTCCAATTCCACACTGTTCCCACAACCAGAGTTCCGTGTTGCATCCTCTCCGTTGGAAAATCCTCTCCGTTGGAAACTTCCTTCTTTTATCCTTCTTGGTGCATGGACCAAAACTCTTTATGGAGTGCAGAAGGTGGGAGGTCTGGCTTCTGTAACTGCTTCTTGTATTTAGATTCTGATGTGGCTCTGTTGGGTTGCCCTCATGTTAGTTCTTCCTATTTATTTATTTATTTATTTATTTATTATTTTTACCAGAGCACTAGTCAGCTCTGGCTTATGGTGGTGCAAGGGACTGAACTTGGGACTTCAAAGCCTCGGGTATGAGAGTCTCTTTGCATAACCATTATGATATCTACTCCACCCCCATTTTATTCTTTAAATATATCTTTATTTAAATGCTATTGGATAGGACAGGGGAAGCAAGAGAGGGGGGAGAGATAAACAGGGAAGGAGAAAGAGACACCTGCAGCATTACTTCAGTGCTTGTGAAGCTTTCTGCTTGAAAGTGGGAACAAGGGGCTTGAACCCCAATCCTTGTACATGAGATCAGTCAAGTGCACCACCACTCGGCCCCGTCTGAACTACATCCTCTGGTGTGGATTAGATTTTATCACACAAAGCCCCAAAAGGCTAATAAGAGCACTGGACCCAACTCACTGCCCCCCCATAGCCTCCATAGTGATTTAGTAGGTCTGGAGTAGAGCCTGAGGGCCTTGAATTTTCAAAAGACTTAATTATTGATGAGAGAGAGAGAGAGAGAGAGAAGAAAAAAGGAGCCAGAGCATCACTCTAGCATAAGAGAAGTCAAGGATCACACTCAAAACCTCATGGATGAGAGTCCAACACCCTATTATCCACTGCGCCCCCTCCTGGGTGGCTAGAGTATTTTTTTAAAAAGATTTGTCTATCAATTAATGAGATACATGTACGAGAGGGAGAAACAGAGTATCACTCTGGCATCTGCTATGCCCTGGATCAAACTCAGGACCTCATGCTTGTAAATGAAGAACTTAAGCCACTGAGTTACCTACCTGGACATAAGATTATGCATCGTTTTTCCCTCTTTTTAATTTTTTTAAAAAATTTTTATCACCACTAGGTCTATCGCTGAGGTCTGGTGCTGGCTATTGCTAGGAATCCACCCCGTGGCCATTTTTCCTTTCTTACTTCTCTCTCCCTTTCTTCCTTCCTTCTTTCCTTGCTTCCTCCCTTCCTCCCTTCCTCCCTTCCTCCCTCCCTCCCTTCCTTTATTTTTATTAAATAGGACAGGTAGAAATTGATCAGGGTGTGGGAGATAGAGAGACAAAGAGACATCTGTAGGGGCCTGGTAGTGGTGCACCTGGTTAGAGCCCCGGTCCCCCACCTGTAGGGGGAAAGCTTCACAAGTGGCGAAGCAGGGCTGCAGGTGTCTCTGTCTCTCTCCCTCTCTATCTCCCCCTTCCCTCTCAGTTTCTGGCTGTTTCTAGCCAATAAACAAATAAAGATAAAAAGTTTTTTAAAAATGAATTAAAAAATAAAATATAAAGAGATACCTGTAGACCTGCTTCACCACTCGAAAATTTCCCCCCCTACAGATGGAGGAGCAGGGCATCGACCCGGGTCTTTGCACAGAGTAAAATGTGCATTCAACTGGGAGTGCCACTGCCCAGCTCCAGATTCTGCATTTGTTTGTTTATATTAATGATTTCATATTGATTTAAAAAAGTATAAGATAACAGGGGTACAATTCCACACTCTTCCCACCACCAGAGTTCTGTGTCCCCATCCCCCCCATTGGAAACTGCGGTAGTTCCCCAAGATCACAGATATTATTTCTTTTTTTTTATTTTTTTAATATTTATTTATTCCCTTTTGTTGCCCTTATTTTATTGTTGTAGTTATTATTGCTATTGTTATTGATGTTGCGTTGTTGGATAGAACAGAGAGAAATGGAGAGAGGAGGGGAAGACAGAGAGGGGGAGAGAAAGATAGACACCTGCAGACCTGCTTCACCGCCTGTGAAGCGACTCCCCTGCAGGTGGAGAGCCGGAGTTCGAACACCCTTGTTGTTTATCGTTGTAGTTATTATTGTTGTTGTTATTGCTGTCATTGTTGTTGGATAGGACAGAGAGAAATGGAGAGAGGAGGGGAAGACAGAGAGGGGGAGAGAAAGATAGACACCTGCAGACCTGCTTCACCGCCTGTGAAGCGACTCCCCTGCAGGTGGGGAGCCGGGGGCTCGAACCGGGATCCTTACGCTGGTCCTTGCGCTTCGCTCCACGTGCGCTTAACCTGCTGTGCTACCGCCGGACTCCTTTTAATTTTTTTTTAAATCTTTATTTATTTACTGGATAGAGACAGTCAGAAGTTGAGAGGGAAGGGAGGGATAGAGAAAGTGAGAGAGAGACACCTGCAGCACTTCTTCACCACTTGTGAAGCTTTCCCCCAGCAAGTGGAGACCGGGGGCTTCAACCTGGGTCCTTGTGCATTGTAACATGTGCGCTCAACCAGGTGCACGACCACCCGACCCCTTTTTT
>NW_026648047.1:0-25232 GCF_950295315.1 Erinaceus europaeus | reverse complement strand
GGAAGGAAGGAAGGATGGAAGGAAGGATGGAAGGAAGGAAGGATGGAAGGAAGGATGGAAGGAAGGATGGAAGGAAGGATGGAAGGAAGGATGGAAGGAAGGAAGGATGGAAGGAAGGATGGAAGGAAGGATGGAAGGAAGGATGGAAGGAAGGATGGAAGGAAGGATGGAAGGAAGGAAGGATGGAAGGAAGGATGGAAGGAAGGATGGAAGGAAGGATGGAAGGAAGGATGGAAGGAAGGATGGAAGGAAGGAAGGATGGAAGGAAGGATGGAAGGAAGGATGGAAGGAAGGAAGGATGGAAGGAAGGATGGAAGGAAGGATGGAAGGAAGGATGGAAGGAAGGAAGGATGGAAGGAAGGATGGAAGGAAGGATGGAAGGAAGGAAGGAAGGATGGAAGGAAGGATGGAAGGAAGGATGGAAGGAAGGATGGAAGGAAGGAAGGATGGAAGGAAGGATGGAAGGAAGGATGGAAGGAAGGATGGAAGGAAGGATGGAAGGAAGGAAGGATGGAAGGAAGGATGGAAGGAAGGATGGAAGGAAGGATGGAAGGAAGGATGGAAGGAAGGATGGAAGGAAGGAAGGATGGAAGGAAGGATGGAAGGAAGGATGGAAGGAAGGATGGAAGGAAGGATGGAAGGAAGGATGGAAGGAAGGATGGAAGGAAGGATGGAAGGAAGGATGGAAGGAAGGATGGAAGGAAGGAAGGATGGAAGGAAGGATGGAAGGAAGGATGGAAGGAAGGAAGGATGGAAGGAAGGATGGAAGGAAGGATGGAAGGAAGGATGGAAGGAAGGATGGAAGGAAGGATGGAAGGAAGGATGGAAGGAAGGATGGAAGGAAGGAAGGATGGAAGGAAGGATGGAAGGAAGGATGGAAGGAAGGATGGAAGGAAGGATGGAAGGAAGGAAGGATGGAAGGAAGGATGGAAGGAAGGATGGAAGGAAGGATGGAAGGAAGGATGGAAGGAAGGATGGAAGGAAGGATGGAAGGAAGGATGGAAGGAAGGATGGAAGGAAGGATGGAAGGAAGGATGGAAGGAAGGAAGGATGGAAGGAAGGATGGAAGGAAGGATGGAAGGAAGGATGGAAGGAAGGATGGAAGGAAGGATGGAAGGAAGGAAGGATGGAAGGAAGGATGGAAGGAAGGATGGAAGGAAGGATGGAAGGAAGGATGGAAGGAAGGATGGAAGGAAGGATGGAAGGAAGGAAGGATGGAAGGAAGGATGGAAGGAAGGAAGGATGGAAGGAAGGATGGAAGGAAGGATGGAAGGAAGGATGGAAGGAAGGATGGAAGGAAGGAAGGATGGAAGGAAGGATGGAAGGAAGGATGGAAGGAAGGAAGGATGGAAGGAAGGATGGAAGGAAGGATGGAAGGAAGGATGGAAGGAAGGAAGGATGGAAGGAAGGATGGAAGGAAGGATGGAAGGAAGGAAGGAAGGATGGAAGGAAGGATGGAAGGAAGGATGGAAGGAAGGATGGAAGGAAGGATGGAAGGAAGGAAGGATGGAAGGAAGGATGGAAGGAAGGATGGAAGGAAGGATGGAAGGAAGGATGGAAGGAAGGAAGGATGGAAGGAAGGATGGAAGGAAGGATGGAAGGAAGGATGGAAGGAAGGATGGAAGGAAGGATGGAAGGAAGGAAGGATGGAAGGAAGGATGGAAGGAAGGATGGAAGGAAGGATGGAAGGAAGGATGGAAGGAAGGATGGAAGGAAGGATGGAAGGAAGGATGGAAGGAAGGATGGAAGGAAGGATGGAAGGAAGGAAGGATGGAAGGAAGGATGGAAGGAAGGATGGAAGGAAGGAAGGATGGAAGGAAGGATGGAAGGAAGGATGGAAGGAAGGATGGAAGGAAGGATGGAAGGAAGGATGGAAGGAAGGATGGAAGGAAGGATGGAAGGAAGGAAGGATGGAAGGAAGGATGGAAGGAAGGATGGAAGGAAGGATGGAAGGAAGGATGGAAGGAAGGAAGGATGGAAGGAAGGATGGAAGGAAGGATGGAAGGAAGGATGGAAGGAAGGATGGAAGGAAGGATGGAAGGAAGGATGGAAGGAAGGATGGAAGGAAGGATGGAAGGAAGGATGGAAGGAAGGATGGAAGGAAGGAAGGATGGAAGGAAGGATGGAAGGAAGGATGGAAGGAAGGATGGAAGGAAGGATGGAAGGAAGGATGGAAGGAAGGAAGGATGGAAGGAAGGATGGAAGGAAGGATGGAAGGAAGGATGGAAGGAAGGATGGAAGGAAGGATGGAAGGAAGGATGGAAGGAAGGAAGGATGGAAGGAAGGATGGAAGGAAGGAAGGATGGAAGGAAGGATGGAAGGAAGGATGGAAGGAAGGATGGAAGGAAGGATGGAAGGAAGGAAGGATGGAAGGAAGGATGGAAGGAAGGATGGAAGGAAGGATGGAAGGAAGGATGGAAGGAAGGATGGAAGGAAGGAAGGATGGAAGGAAGGATGGAAGGAAGGATGGAAGGAAGGATGGAAGGAAGGATGGAAGGAAGGATGGAAGGAAGGAAGGATGGAAGGAAGGATGGAAGGAAGGATGGAAGGAAGGAAGGATGGAAGGAAGGATGGAAGGAAGGATGGAAGGAAGGATGGAAGGAAGGATGGAAGGAAGGATGGAAGGAAGGAAGGATGGAAGGAAGGATGGAAGGAAGGATGGAAGGAAGGAAGGAAGGATGGAAGGAAGGATGGAAGGAAGGATGGAAGGAAGGATGGAAGGAAGGATGGAAGGAAGGAAGGATGGAAGGAAGGATGGAAGGAAGGATGGAAGGAAGGATGGAAGGAAGGATGGAAGGAAGGAAGGATGGAAGGAAGGATGGAAGGAAGGATGGAAGGAAGGATGGAAGGAAGGATGGAAGGAAGGATGGAAGGAAGGAAGGATGGAAGGAAGGATGGAAGGAAGGAAGGATGGAAGGAAGGATGGAAGGAAGGATGGAAGGAAGGAAGGATGGAAGGAAGGATGGAAGGAAGGATGGAAGGAAGGATGGAAGGAAGGATGGAAGGAAGGATGGAAGGAAGGAAGGATGGAAGGAAGGATGGAAGGAAGGATGGAAGGAAGGATGGAAGGAAGGATGGAAGGAAGGATGGAAGGAAGGATGGAAGGAAGGATGGAAGTCTAGCTACCCCTGCACCTGGCTCTTTCAGTTTTACTATTTCTTTTTTTAATTATTATTATTTTTTATAATTGGGGAATTAATGTTTTACACTCAACAGTAAGTACAATAGTTTGTACATGCATAACATTCCTCAGTTTCCCATATAACAATACAACCCCCTCTGAATCCTTCTTGGACCTGTATTCTCCCCACCCACCCACCCCAGAGTCTTTTACTTTGGTGCAATACACCAATTCCATTTCAGGCTCTACTTGTGTTTTCTTTTCTGATCTTGTTTTTCAACTTCTGCCTGAGAGTGAGATCATCCCATATTCATCCTTCTGTTTCTGACTTATTTCACTCACCATGATTTTTTCAACGTCCATCCAAGATTGGCTGAAAATGGTGAAGTCACCATTTTTTATAGCTGAGTAGTATTCCTATGTGTATATAGACCACAACTTGCTCAGCCACTCATCTGTTATTGGACACCTGGGTTGCTTCCAGGTTTTGGCTATTACAAATTGTGCTGCTAAGAACATATGTGTACACAGATCTTTTGGATAGATATGTTGGGTTCCTTAGGATATATCCCCAGGAGAGGAATTGCAAAATCATAGGGTAGGTCCATTTCTAGCCTTCTGAGAGTTCTCCAGACTGTTCTCCACAGAGGTTGGACCCATTGACATTCCCACCAGCAGTGCAGGAGGGTTCCTTTGACCCCACAACCCTCTCCAGCATTTGCTGCTGTTCCCTTTTCTGATGTATGACATTCTCACAGGAGTGAAGTGTTATCTCATTGTTGTCTTGATTTGCATTTCTCTGACAATCAGAGACTTGGAGCATTTTCTCATGTGTTTCTTGGCCTTCTGGATCTCTTCTGTAGTGAATATTCTGTCCAAGTCCTCCCCCCATTTTTGGATGGGGTTATTTGTTGTCTTGTTGTTGAGTCTGGCAAGCTCTTTATCTATGTTGGTTCTTAAACTCTTGTCTGATGTATGGCATGTAAAGATCTTCTCCCATTCTGTGAGGGGTCTCTTGGTTTGGGTAGTGGTTTCTTTTGCTGTGAAGAAGCTTTTTAATTTGATGTAGTCTCATAGGTTTATACCATAGGTAATTGGATTCGTTTCATTGAAGATGTCTTTAAAATGTATGCAGAAAAGAGTTCTGCCAATATTTTCTTCTAAGTATCTGATAGTTTGTGGTCTAACATCCAAGCCCTTGATCCACTTGGAATTTACTTTTGTATTTGGTGAAATACAGTGATTCAGTTTCATTCTTCTGCATGTTTCAACCCATTGTTTCCAACACCATTTGTTGAAGAGACACTGCTTTCCCCATTTAATAGTCTGAGCCCCTTTGTCAAAGATTAGATGTCTATAGGTGTGGGGGACGTTTTACTATTTCATTGCTTACTAGACTCTGGCAAATGTTTGGGAGGATTCAGAAAGAGAAAAAATTCCAAAATCTCTCATTATGTACTCTCCTTGAGTCATTTGTGTTTGAGGACAGGACCTTGAGTCACAAAGGGTGACCCTGGCCAGTCACCCTGGCCATTGACAAACATTTGAAAACGCTGGAGTCATAGCTGAGTTCCTCAAGCTTAAACACACACACACACACACACACACACACACACACACACGGGTCTCACATCATGATAATCACTATGGGTGTGAGGAAGTTAACTGAATCCCCATCTAAAACACTATGTTTATATGTGTACAGATCCAAAACTATTGATGTGAATGAAAGAAAACTCAACAATTAGTATTGGCTATGAAGAATAAACAAATTAACAAAGTTAGCCCCCCCCCTTTTTGTCTTTACTACAAACACAGCCTGAATGTTAAAATTTTTAACTTGTTATATAGAACCAGACCGGAGTCAAGTAACAGTATTTCATAACTGTGCTAAACTCACCACATCACTTAATCTCTCAGAGTCTCAATTTTTTTCCATCTGTGAATAAAGACTCTAAAACACCAAAAAGACTCCAAATAACAAAAAAAAAAAAAAAAAAATTGAGATAGCATAGCTATTCCTTCATTGGATGGTCGCTAGCATAAGGTAACAGTCATAAAGAGCACAATGCTTGGTCCAGAGGAAGCAGGTAGTCAGGCCTTTTGCCCTAATTTGTATAGCTGTGTGTCTGCACATCAGGATTCCTTTAGGTTGCAATAGAGATATTCTGAAGCATTCCTTCAGCCCCACAGGTTGGTGGTCAAAGCATTTATGAAAAGTCTGGCTGTTGTTTTAAAAAACTGGTCTCAGACTTTGATTAAGAGTGACATTTTGGGGGACTGGACTTCTGGAGGCGGAGCTACGAGCAGCAGATCGCTTTCTCTCCTCTCCTCTCCCGGATCAACTAGGAATACCAAAGGAGACCACCCGGACCGAAACAAGACAGGACTAGAATGACCACAGGAACCCAGTAAATCACCCATGAGTACAAACACGCGTGGCTGGTGACAGAGAGGAGAGAAGGGCCTAAGGAGAGATTAAGTGACTGCTAACAGTTCGACAGTTTGTCAGTGGGGACACCACCTCCAGTCTGCTCCACCAACAAGGGGACAGCTGAAGGGAGGAAAGGACTCCCCAGAGACTCACCAAGTGCAACTCTGAGTCTCCATTGCTACTACCCTCAGAATCTGGAGCAGCAACGGGGAGGGACACCAGGGGACAGAGATCTAAGCGGAAAACTCAGGAGAAGACCTATACCTCCATGGCATAGCTGAGGGGCTGTGAAAGTCTCTTTGCATAACCACGGGATTATCTCTGCCACACCCTGCTTTATCTCTTGGTCAGGAGTCAGTTCTTCTTTTTCTAGCGTTTGCCCTTCTTCCGTAGCCAGTCAATAGCGTCAGGTTGAAAGCTGTCAGGAGCTGCTTGTTGCTGGCTTTGAAAGTGACTGGGATCCATGTGGATTCAGTCGGCTAGGAAGGATCGTCAGTTTCCCCAATGAATGGGTACTCACGGGATGCACCACGAGAAGGTCGATCCAATGCATCCCGGAGTCAGTGATTAAGCTAAGAAGCCTATTGATAGTTTAAAAGCCCTCAGGCTCCCATAGCCTACAGGGAAGAAAAAAAAAAGAGGCTTTTACACCACTGAGCTCCAACTCAGGGATAGAAAAAACTGTTAATTTCCACCACGGTAAACCCTTTAATTAAATTACTTAGACACAAGTCAATCCAGGCAATAGTGATCAATAATTTGAAAAGTACTGATAAAGGGAACTCATAACATCATATATAAAATGGTTAAAACAACAAGAAAAAATATTGGAGACTCGAACCAGGACAAGAGTCCAGCTAAAAGTCCTCCAGAGGGTGAAGCACAAAACAACGAGTTCAACATCCAAACATTAGCTAAGGAAATAATAACAGGAGTGAGTAAAGAATTTGAAAAAATTGTAATCAGAACTGCAGGAACAACAAATGAGAATATGGAAGAAAATTCTAATTATCTCATGGTTATTAGAGAGCTGAAAGCTGAAATCTCTGAGCTAAGAAGGCACCTAGCTGAACAAGCTAAAACAGTATCAAAGCAGGGCAACAAAATAGATGAACTCCAGAAAGCAGTAGAGGGCACAGAGAATAGAATCTATGAGGCTGAAGACAGAATTAGCAAGATTGAGGATGAATTAGAGACAACTAAAAAAAGAAGTAAGAGATCTCAAAAAGAGATTAAGAGATGCTGAAAACAACAACAGAGTCCTATGGGATGACTTCAAAAGAAACAATATACGCATTATTGGCTTACCAGAGGAAGAAAGAGAAGGAGAGGAAGAAAGCATTCTCCAGGCCATAATAGCTGAAAATTTCTCTAGTCTAGACAACACCAAAGACATAAAGATTCAAGAAGCCCAGGGGATCCCAAACAGAATTAACCCAGACCTAAAGACACCAAGACATGTCATACTTAGAATGGAAAGGAATAAGGATAAAGAAAGGATCCTCAAGGCTGCAAGAGAAAAACAAAGAGTCACCTACAAAGGAAAACCCATAAGATTAGCAGCAGACTTCTCCATACAAACACTACAGGCCAGAAAAGAATGGCAAGATATCTATCGAGTGCTCAATGAGAAAGGCTTTCAGCCAAGAATACTATATCCTGCTAGATTGTCATTCAGACTAGATGGAAGCATCAAAACCTTCTCAGACAAGCAACAGTTGAAGGAAGCAACCATCACCAAGCCTGCCCTGAAAGAAGTTCTGAAAGGTCTTTTATAAACAACCAGACCACCACAAATAGGACATATATCAAAACACTCTAAAACTCTACAAGAATGGCGTTAAAATATCTTCAATCTTTGATATCAATAAATGTCAATGGCCTGAATTCACCTATTAAAAGATACAGAGTAGGAAGATGGATCAGAAAACACAACCCAACAATATGTTGTCTACAGGAAACTCACCTAACCCAACAAGACAAACACAGACTTAAAGTGAAAGGATGGAAAACTATCATTCAAGCCAATGGCCCACAAAAAAGGGCAGGAACAGCTATTCTCATATCTGACATGATAGACTTTAAAATAGATAAGATTAAAAAAGATAGGAATGGACACTACTTAATGCTCAGAGGATCAGTCAATCAAGAGGACTTAACAATTATTAACATCTATGCACCCAATGAGAAGCCATCTAAATACATCAAACTTCTACTGAAAGAGCTACAGCAATATATTAACAGTAACACAATCATAGTAGGGGACTTCAACACCCCACTCGCTCAACTTGACAGATCATCCAGGAAGAAAATCAGTAAAGACATAAGGGAGCTAAATGAAGAGATAGATAAACTAGATCTATTGTACATTTTCAGAGTCATTCATCCCAAGAAACTGGAATACACATTTTACTCAAATCCACATGGATCATTCTCAAGGATAGACCATATGTTAGGCCACAAAGACAGCATCAGCCTATTCAAGAGCACTGAAATCATCCCAAGCATCTTCTCAGACCACAGTGGAAATAAACTAACACTTAACAATCAACAAAAGATTAGTAACAGTCTCAAAATGTGGAAGCTCAACAGTACACTTCTTAACAAATTCTGGGTCAAAGAGGAAATCAAGGAAGAAATCAAAATGTTTCGAGAGTTCAATGAAAATGAAGACACAGCTATCAAAATATTTGGGACACAGCTAAAGCAGTCCTAAGAGGGAAGTTCATAGCTATACAAGCACATATTAGGAAATAAGAAAAGACACAAATAAACAGCCTGATTGCACATCTCAAAGACCTAGAAGAAGAACAACAAAGGAATCCTAAAGCAACCAGAAGGACAGAAATTACTAAAGTTAGGGCAGAAATAAATAACATTGAGAATAGGAAAACCATACAAAAGATCAATGAAAGTAAATGTTGGTTCTTCGAAAGAGTAAACAAAATCGACAAACCTTTAGCCAGACTCACAAAACAAAAAAGGGAGAAGACCCAAATAAATCGGATAGTAAATGAAAGAGGAGATATCACAACAGACACTGCAGAAATTCAACATATCATGCGAGGCTTCTATGAACAACTATATGCCACCAAGCTAGAGAACCTGGAAGAAATGAATGATTTCCTAGATACCTACCAACTTCCAAAACTAAGTAAAGAGGAAGTGGATAACATGAACAGGCCCATCACAGCTAATGAAATTGAAACAGTTATCAAAAATCTTCCCAAAAATAAAAGTCCTGGACCAGATGGTTTTACAAATGAATTCTACAAAACTTTCAAAGAAGAACTAATACCTCTACTTTTAAAAGTCTTCCAGAAGATTGAAGACACTGGAATACTCCCTGCCAGCTTCTATGAAGCCAACATCACCCTGATACCAAAAGCAGACAGGGACACAACCAAAAAAGAAAACTACAGACCAATATCTCTGATGAACATAGATGCGAAAATATTGAACAAAATTCTAGCCAACCAGATACAGCAGTATATCAAAAAGATTGTTCATCATGACCAAGTGGGGTTTATCCCAGGCATGCAAGGTTGGTTTAATATACGTAAATCAATCAATGTGATCCACCACATCAACAAAAGCAAGACCAAAAACCACATGGTCATATCAATAGATGCAGAGAAAGCCTTTGACAAAATACAACATCCCTTTATGATCAAAACACTACAAAAAAATGGGAATAGATGGAAAATTCCTGAAGATAGTGGAGTCTATATATAGCAAACCTACAGCCAACATCATACTCAATGGTGAAAAACTGGAAGCATTTCCCCTCAGATCAGGTACTAGACTGGCCCACTATCACCATTACTATTCAACATAGTGTTGGAAGTTCTTGCCATAGCAATCAGGCAGGAGCAAGGAATTAAAGGCATACAGATTGGAAGAGAAGAAGTCAAACTCTCCTTATTTGCAGATGACATGATAGTATACATGGAAAAACCTAAGGAATCCAGCAAGAAGCTTTTGGAAATCATCAGGCAATACAGTAATGTGTCAGGCTATAAAATTAACATTCAAAAGTCAGTGGCATTCCTCTATGCAAACACTAAGTTAGAAGAAATTGAAATCCAGAAATCAATTCCTTTTTCTATAGCAACAAAAACAATAAAATATCTAGGAATAAACCTAACCAAAGAAGTGAAAGACTTGTATACTGAAAATTATGAGTCACTACTCAAGGAAATTGAAAAAGACACAAAGAAGTGGGAAGATATTCCATGTTCATGGGTTGGAAGAATTAACATCATCAAAATGAATATATTACCCAGAGCCATCTACAAATTTAATGCTATCCCCATCAAGATCCCAAGCACATTTTTTAGGAGAATAGAACAAATGCTATAGATGTTTATCTGGAACCAGAAAAGGGCTAGAATTGCCAAAACAATCTTGAGAAAAAAGAACAGAACCGGAGGCATCACACTCCCAGATCTCAAACTGTATTATAGCGCCATTGTCATCAAAACTGCTTGGTACTGGAACATGAACAGACACACTGACCAGTGGAATAGAATTGAGAGCCCAGAAATGAGGCCCCACACCTATGGACATCTAATCTTTGACAAAGGGGCTCAGACTATTACATGGGAAAAGCAGAGTCTCTTCAACAAATGGTGTTGGAAACAATGGGTTGAAACATGCAGAAGAATGAAACTGAATCACTGTATTTCACCAAGTACAAAAGTAAATTCCAAGTGGATCAAGGACTTGGATGTTAGACCAGAAACTATCAGATAGTTAGAGGAAAATATTGGCAGAACTTTTTTCCGCATAAATTTTAAAGACATTTTCAATTAAACGAATCCAATTACAAGGAAGACTAAGGCAAGTATAAACCTATGGGACTACATCAAATTAAAAAGCTTCTTCACAGCAAAATAAACCACTACCCAAACCAAGAGACCCCTCACAGAATGGGAGAAGATCTTTACATGCCATACATCAGACAAGGGTTTAATAACCAACATATATAAAGAGCTTGCCAGACTCAACAACAAGACAACAAATAACCCCATCCAAAAATGGGGGGAGGACTTGGACAGAATATTCACCACAGAAGAGATCCAAAAGGCCGAGAAACACATGAAAAAATGCTCCAAGTCTCTGATTGTCAGAGAAATGCAAATCAAGACAACAATGAGATACCACTTCACTCCTGTGAGAATGTCATACATCAGAAAAGGTAACAGCAGCAAATGCTGGAGAGGGTGTGGGGTCAAAGGAACCCTCCTGCACTGCTGGTGGGAATGTCAATTGGTCCAACCTCTGTGGAGAACAGTCTGGAGAACTCTCAGAAGGCTAGAAATGGACCTACCCTATGACCCTGCAATTCCCCTCCTGGGGATATATCCTAAGGAACCCAACACATCCATCCAAAAAGATCTGTGTACACATATGTTCTTGGCAGCACAATTTGTAATAGCCAAAACCTGGAAGCAACCCAGGTGTCCAACAACAGATGAGTGGCTGAGCAAGTTGTGGTATATATACACAATGGAGTACTACTCAGCTGTAAAAAATGGTGACTTCACCATTTTCAGCCGATCTTGGATGGACCTTGAAAAAATCATGTTGAGTGAAATAAGTCAGAAACAGAAGGATGAATATGGGATGATCTCACTCTCAGCCCGAAGTTGAAAAACAAGATTAGAAAAGAAAACACAAGTCGAACCTGAAATGAAATTGGAGTATTACACCAAAGTAAAAGACTCTGGGGTGGGTGGGTGGGTGGGGAGAATACAGGTCCATGAAAGATGATGAATGACATAGTGGGGGTTGTATTGTTAAATGGGAATCTGGGGAATGTTATGCATGTACAAACTATTGTATTTACTGTTGAATGTAAAACATTAATTCCCCAATAAAGAAATAAATTATTTAAAAAAAAAAGGTCCAAGAAGAATGACAGAGGACCTAGTGGGGGTTGTATTTTTATATGGAAAACTGAGCAATGTTATGCATGTACAAGCTTTTGTGTTTACTGTCAAATGTGAAACATTAATCCCCCAATAAAGAAATTTTTTAAATTAAAAAAAAAGCTTAAAAAAAAGAGTGACATTTTTAATTTTTCCTGATACTATGCAAATTGTACAAAATTCTCACAAATAAATAGCATCATTTGGTAGAAACAGATGCCTTGCTTTCTCTGCAGAGGAGGGCAGCTCCTCATGAATTCTTTGGAGAATGCTCTGGCTTGTCCTGGAATCAACACATGCTGAGTTTACTATTCAGACCAGATTATTACCAGGCAGTTGGAATGGTCAAATTCCCACAGCCAATTTTCTATAAAAATCCCAAGTAATTGAAATGGGAGGAAGGCACCCAGTAAAAGTCAGGGTGAATAATTTAGCACAGTGGCTGTCTGCAGCTTCTGAGGCAACGGATTCAAAGCATTTTATTTTATGAGCTGGTTGATGAAACCCCTGTTGTCTTCAGAGCATCCAGAAGGAATGCAGCAAAAGAGCAGTTTAGAGGGCCGGCCTGGGAGGACTCTAGGATTAACCCCTCTCTAACACCAGAGTCATGCTGCGAACACCAAACATGGAAGAGACATTCTAGGTGCTGTCTTCCTATGGCTCAGTGCTGAGAGACACTGCACCTGGCTCTGACTGTCACTAAATCAGGGCTCTGTGCCCCTCCCTAGCTGCATAGTTCCCTTGAAAAGTCTGACTCATTTGCTAGAGGAAGGGTTGCTACTTTAGGAAATGGCCTGAAACTTTCATTTATTTTGTGGGTTTTTTTTTTCTCCTCTTTATTGGAGGATTAATGGTTTACAGTTGACAGTAAAATACAGTCGTTGGCACGTGTGTAAAATCTCTCAGTTTTCCACATAACACTCTAACCCCCCCCCACGCAGGTCCTCCCTGCCATCAAGCTCCAGGACCTGAACACCCCCACCCCCACCCCCACCCAGCCCGAGTCCTTTACTTTGGTGCAATACACCATATTCAGCCCAAGTTCTGCCTTGTGCTTTCTTTTCTGTTCTTATTTTTCAACTTCTGTCTATATGAGGGGGTTATTTGTTTATTTATTTGTCTATATACTATTTACTATTTTTACCAGAGCACTGCTCAGCTATGTATTGGGGTTTGAGCCTGGGAATTCATAGCCTCAGGCATGAATGTCTTTTTGCAAAAGCACTGTGGTATTTCCCCAACCCTGCCAGGTAGGAATCTCTCTTCAGAGAGATACTTTAAACCATTAATATCCCAATAAAACTTTTTAAATTAACCTGGTTGGACCTAGAAGGCATTATGTTTAGTGACATAAGTCGGGTGGAGAAAGAAAAGCACCACATGATTTCAGTCATATGTGGTACATAACGGAATCCACTAAATGAAACAAAAATGAACTGCTTCAGACTATGCCACTAAAGAGAGAAAGAGAGAGAGAGAGAGATTCAAAATTGTCTCCTGCTTTTTGAAGACTAGAACAAAGTTAGGTCAAATAAATATCTATGCATTTTTCCTCCTCGTGGTTGATTGAAACTCTAGACAAGAGAGAACCTCTAGGGATCTGACACTTGGAGATCAGTAATTCAGATCAGAATCTTCGTGTCTCAAGAACCTTATCATCAGAGAGATAGAGGCTGGAAAAGGGTATCTAAAGTAACAGTGTGACGGATAATCAAATCAGAACAACAGATCCGCAAGTTCTGTTCTAAGAGACTACCTTCATGATCAGAGATCACAATTATCCCAGGAGTTTGCTGATACAAACCTGATAACAATGAGTGAAGAATGAGTTGCCCTCCACCTTCCCCCATATGCCCCAATTCCCAGGTTGAAGTCTGAACTCTCCATGCATTTGGAGATAAGGCTTTTAAAGACGACAGTAAAGATATATGAGGTCTAAGGATTAGGACCCTAAGTCAGTAGGACTGGAGTCCTTATACATGGAGAGACATCAGGGGGGTGCCTGCGAGATAAAGCCACATGTGGACACAGAAAGACATCTGAAGTCCAGGAGAGAGGTATCAGCGCCAGACTTGTTGGTAGCCTAATCTCAAAATTCCAGTTCCAGAACAGTGGAAATCCATTTCTGTTATTAGCATTGCACAGTCTGTGATATCGTATTATAGCAACCTGACAAACTAATATACCAACCAAACTTTTGCTTTTCTTTCTTTTTTTTTTAATATTTATTCCCTTTTGTTGCCCTTGTTTTATTGTTGTAGTTATTATTGCTGTTGTTATTGACATCGTCGTTGTTGGATAGGACAGAGAGAAATGGAGAGAGAAGGGTAAGACAGAGGGTGGAGAGAAAGACAGACACCTGCAGACCTGCTTCACCGCCTGTGAAGTGACTCCCTTGCAGGTGGGGAGCTGGGGGCTCAAACCGGTATCCTTACGCCGGCCCTTGCGCTTTGCACATTAGCTTAACCCGCTGTGCTACCACCCAACTCCCTGTTTTTTTTTTTTGCCCCCCATCCCTGCTATCTGTCCCTTCCTCTACCCAACATTTCTGTTCCTTTGCACGTGTCAGGTATCTTCTGTTTGCCCCACCCCCAATCTAGCTCCTTTCCTGCCAAGTTGGATGGGCCGCACTGGGCAGGATGCTCTACTCCGGCCTTCTGCTTGAGTGTGGCCAGTGTTTCCAGGTAGGTACAGGGAAGAAAGAAAATGGCATCCATTTATTATAGAAGAGGGAAGATAATTTCCCCATATGCTTTGAATTTATTGGCTGAGATCCTGTGATATAACACGGTTTAACAAAAGAAAGAAATGGGGGGAGCAGGTGGTGGTGCACCTGGTTGAGCACATCTGTTATAATGCACAAGGACCCAGGTTCAAGCCCCTAGTCCCCACCTGCAGCAGGGAAGCTTCACGAGTGGTGAAGCAGGACTGCAGCTGTCTCTCTGTCTCTCCCTCTCCTTCCTCTTGGTTTCTGGCTATCTCTATCAAATAAGTAAAGACAATAAAAGAAATTAATACAGTTACAAAAGAAAGAAAAGAAGCATAGGTTTATCAACATGTATATTTTACACATATACAGGACACAACCAATGAAAATTGAGCAATTCTATCTGCAGCTAAAAACAAAACACGCGTATACGAGGAGACTCGTGGGACAGTGACCATAAAAATGAAGTAAACAAATGCAAGGGGTTTGGTTCAGAATTTAGTCAGTGCTTTCTCCATTGATAAGATTGTTTTTTAGAACTTGGCATTCCCCAATTATTTACTACACAGAAAGGAAGACAACCTTACGAATGGAAATTTTCTTTAGAAATTTAAATGTTTTTTTGCAAACAGGTGACTTCAATTATTTTTAATTTTAACCTCTATCGATGTACATCAAAAAAAAAAACTAGCCTGGAGAGTTAAAGCCCCAGAAAAAATAAGAAAAAAAATATTTCTACCTGTATCACGGTCAACAATGTGTCATTTCTTTGGTTTTGTTTCCAATTGGGGTTTTATGTTTTTTAGTCTGTTTTTGTTTTGTTTTAAAGATCTTCATTGTTATTATTATTATTCATGAAAAAGAAGAGGCTAGAGCACTACTCAGCTCAGGCTTATGGTGATGCTGGGTATTAAACCTCTGAGCCTCCCACATGAAAGTCCTTTGCTTAACTATTATGCTGTCTCCCTAAGCATCTTTCTCTCTTGTGGAGCCAGAGTCTTTCACAAGCCAAATTTCACTGGGCCACTTTTTCATTCAGCTGGAGACACACACACACACACACACACACACACACACACACTATAGCACTGGAGCCTCCCAGGGTGTTGTAACACCTCTCTTGTGGTTCAGGGACTCAGGCCCGTGCTACATACATGAATAGGCATGTGCCCTATGCTGTGAGCTATCTCTCTGCCTCTTTGTTTTAAGAGTCCAATGTGTTCCCAATTTCAAAATTCCTTACTTTTCAAATACTGATTTTCAACTTATTCTTCTTAGGTTTTGCTTTTGGATCAAGGACTCCAAAACCTTACCTTTTCTATTAACTACTGACATACATGACTTTTGGTTTATGGATTACGTCTATCACATACTTTTGGTTTATGGATCGTGTCTATCACATACTTTTTTTTTGTTCTAGAGCCAGGACCTCTCACATGCACGACTTCACTGCTCCCAGGCTGCCTTTTCATTCACATAGAACAACAAAGACAGAGAGAAAAGAAAAACCACTACTCCAGAGTTTCGTCCATTGCCACAGTATCTCCCATGTGGTACTTGGATCCAATCTGGGCCTGACGCATGGCAGGGCACTTGATCTGCCTGCCATGCCATCTCTGTGGTTCCTGCAACTGCCACGGAGATTATATTCTTTTTTATATATATATTTATTTATTTTTCCCTTTTGTTGCCCTTGTAGTTATTATTGTTGTCATTATTTATGTCATTGTTGTTGGTTAGGACAGAGAGAAATGGAGAGAGGAGGGGAAGACAGAGAGGGGGAGAGAGAGATAGACACCTGCAGACCTGCTTCACCGCCTGTGAAGCGACTCCCCTGCAGGTGGGGAGCCAGGGGGCACGGACCGGGATCCTTAGGCCGGTCCTTGTGCTTTACGCCACCTGCACTTAACCCACTGCATTACCAACCGACTCCCAGAGATTAAATTCTATGTGGAAAGTCATCTTGGTCTATCACACGGCTGTCCTAAAAGACTCATGGTGGCACCATCTTAATCTCCCAGGAAAGCACTACAAGGGTTTGGCATTCGGCATTCCCTGTCTTTTTGCCAGTAGGCTAACCACTGCTCTCATCTCACCAGTTAAACCCCCTATTCACTTAATGTCTACTCGTGAAAATATCATACGTTACTTTAATTCTCTGTGAGACGTTACAAAGCCGACATAATTATCATCATTTCATGTTTATAACCAAAGAGAAAGTTCAGGAGGGGCCAGGTGGTGGCACACCTGGTTGAACACACATGTCAAAATGCAAAAGGACAAGGTTTCGAGCCCCCAGTCTCTACCTGTGGGGGGAAGCTTCACGAGAGATGAAGCAGTGTTGCAGGTGTGTCTCTCTGTCTCTCTCCCTCTTAATCACCCCCTTCCCTCTCAATTTCTGGCTGTCACTATCCAATAAATAAATATAACAACAATTTTAAAAAAAAGAGAGAAGGTTCAGGAAGGCGATCTGTCCAAAGTGACATACCTGGTCAGTGGTGGAAGACAGGAAGTTACTCAGCTCTACGTGACCCCAAAGAATATGGCCCACGCCCCCCATCCCAGACTCTGCTCCTGCCTGATGCCCTTTGGTTCACATTGCTTCTCACACCATATACCTTTCTTTTTTTAACTTTTAAATTATTATCTTCATTTACTGGATAAAGACAGCCATAAATCAAGAGAGGAGGGGAAGAAAGCGAGGGAGGGAGAGAGAGAGAGAGAGGGAGAGGGAGAGGGGGAGGGGGAGGGGGAGGGGGAGGGGGAGGGAGAGGGAGAGGGAGAGGGAGAGGGAGAGACCTATAGCCATGCTTCATTACAAAGCTTTCCCCCCGAAAGGTGGGGATGGGAGGCTTCTACCCAGGTCCTTGCACATTGTACTATGGGCATTTTTTTTTTTTTTGCCTCCAAGCTCATCACTGGAGCCAAGTGCTAGCACTCTTCTACCATTCCCTGTAGTAATTCTTGTTTTTTTTTTCCCCTTTCTTTTTTAGAGTGTGAGAGATTGAGAGGAAATAGAGAGAGAGAGACAGAGACAACTGTGCACCTTCACCCACATCTGGAACCCACAGCCAGGCATCCTTTGGCCACCATGATCTGAGACGCTTCCTGACCTCAGTCACACCTTCTCCAGCACGTCCTTCACTGCTGACTTTATCCAGCATGGCTACTGGCAGACTCATCAACAGAGACAGAAACGAAAGCTTTCTAAAACTTCACTCAGCATTGCTAATCATCTTGTTTCCAGGGGGTGTTTTTGTCGCAGACAGGAGGAGCCAAAACTTCAGTTTCTTGAGGACCAAAAGCCTGTGTTCTTTGTCTCCGGCCCACCCGTGCCCTAGCCCTCCTCAAGGGCATTTCGGTTCTCACAGGACATGCTTAACATTTGAGTGAAACCATCTGGTAATTAAATGCCTTTGTTCTCTTTACTTCTTTCATTAAACATAATCACCTCCATGGGACTTTTTTTTTAAGTTTTGCTATTCTGATTTTTAATAAGAAATATCTTGTGGACAATGCAGTAAAATGTATTTTTCCCACCTTGTCAATGACCTGGAGAAACTAATAGGATTTGCATGTAATGATGGTCTTTTTGATCAATACCAGACCACCTCATCATCTGGGGCCCTAGCTAGGAAATCCCTGGATTCACACACATCTATGATGAGCCTAGTCCTCTACTAGATCCCTCTCTCTACCACCACTGGTCATTTTCATCAGGAATGTCATCAAAAGCCCTCTTGGGGGCCTTTCTGAAACATCACCCTCATTGTAAAGCATGACCAAAGAGAGGCTGGTCTTCCTACCCTGCCACCCCAGGAAGACTGGCCCTGAAATGAGTTCAGCTGGGCCGCATGTGTAGAGCACCTGGTTAAGTGCACATAGTACCATGTGGAAGGACCTGCACAAGAACCCAGGTTCGAGCCCCTGCTCTCCATTTGCAGCAGGACCCTGCACAAGCAGTGAAGTAGGTCTGCAGGTGTCTTTTTCTCTTCCTCACTATCTTCCCCTCCACTCTCATTTTTTCTCTGTCCTAGCTAATAAAATGAGGGGGGGAGTGGCCACCAGAAGTACTGGATTTGTATTGCCAGCACTGAGACCCAGCAATAACCCTGGAAGCAAAGAAGAAGTAGAGGAGGAGGAGGAGGAAGAAGAAGAAGAAGAAGAGGAGGAGGAGGAGGAGGAGGAGGAGGAGGGAGGAGGGAGGAGTTAAAAAGGAAGGAAGGAAGGAAGGAAGGAAGGAAGGAAGGAAGGAAGGAAGGAAAGGAGAGCAGTGCAGCTTAGAATATCCCCAGCTGTGACCATGCACTGAAAGCTCAGTGCCGGGGGCCAAGGCCTTAGCTAAGTCTCTCATATAGAAAGTTCCAAATATCCTGAAAGCAGCCGGTAAAAACATTTATAGGTAGAGCAGACATTCCGACCATTGGAACTGAGATTACCATCTAGCTGTTTGGAAAGTCGCTCACCCGCCTCCCTCCCCCACTACCTTAGCAGAACTTCCTCCTTGTTTGTGCTTATATTGCGGCTGCAAAATAAAATTTTTAGAGCTTGATCAGACCTCCTGTCTTGCTCTCGTTCTTCGTGTCTCTTGTCTCCTTCATTCTCTCGCCCCCTACCCTAGGTCTCTGTTGATAGACCCCGCAGGCTGGGCGGGGCAGCTCAGACTGACAGGGACTTAGAGGTTACACAGGTTCTTGTGCTAAATATGAATAGATACAGGCCCTGGGTCTGGTGGATGAAGTAAGCAGTTAATTTTATTCATAGATTGTCTTCAAGATTGGGAGCTGTTCTCTACCCTAATCCTACTTTCTAGCCCTATTGTCAACTCTGATACCTTCTTCTCAGATAATATTTTTGCCCACCTCCATGTTAACTATCAAACTCAAACAAAAGCTATGAAAGTTATGGACCCCCCAGAAACATACCTCAAATAAACTTATCACTTTTTTTCCCCTTTATTTATTTATTGTATAGAGACAGACAGAAACTGAGGAGTGGAGTGATAGCGAGAGAGACAGAGAGACACTTGCAGCCCTGCTTCACCACTCACAAAGCTTTCCCCCTGCAGGTGGGGACCAGGGGCTCAAACCAGGTCTTTGTGCACTGTAACATACTCGCTCAAGCAGGTGCGCCACCACCGGCCCTGACTGCATCACTTCTTTCCACGCTAAGATCTGTAGTCTCATCTACTCTATTCCTACCTTTTGGTTCCTGTTCATTAGTCATTTTGTCCTACTTTGTATCTTCCTGCCTTTCAGCCACCGAGTTGCAAATACCATCATGATTCCATCCTGACTTCCCTGGGCAGGTGACCTCACCAATGTTTCCCAGAACCTCACCTCTCCAGAGCCCTGGGGAAAGACAGAAACAGGATGGGGGGGGGGGGCAACACCCATGTCCAGCAGAGAAGCAATGACAGAAGCCAATACCCCCACCTTCTGCACCCCATAAAGAATTCTGGTCCATACTCCCAGAGGGGGAGAAATGATAGGGGGAGATAATCAGAGGGCTCTGAACTCCAACTCCATCAGGAGAGAGAAGAGGGAAAAAGGAAGGACATTCAGAAGTAGTAGTAGGTGTAGGTATGACTTAGAAAGGAAGAGAAAGCTGGACCATAAGAAAAAATGGACAAATATATACAAATATAGACAGATAATTATAGAAATAATATCTGTAAAAATAAATTCATGTCTGCAAGCTTGAGAGAGCTAGTGCTACGATGTGGAATTATACCCCTGTTTGTTATAATTTTGCAATTCAATATTGAGTCATTAATAATTTTTTTAAAAAAAGAAACTCCATCACCACTTTAAACCCAGCTATGTTCTGTTGGGTACCTGTAATTTAAATTAAAAAATTTGATGACAAAAACAAAAGAAAGAAAGAAACTAATAGGAGTTGTAAGACCTACTACTGGATAGATTTGTTTCAACTCTGCTATTACAGTCTCTTAGGCCTTTATTCATTTTAAAGGGACAGAATTCTTAAGCAAGGAATTCATCTGTCAACAGACTCCATGCTGGAGCCCACAGGGAGGCTTGTGGCTTATGGTGATGTAACTGAGAGACAGAACACTGCTTGTGTGTTTTGCTTTACCGCTGACTTTCTTAGAAGGGGACTTTGGCGGGGTTGTTTACCTTCATTCTATCAGTCAGTATTTAGAAGCCGAAATGAAGAGAGCTCCTTCATGTCTAAGAAACTGGGGGAGGGGTCAAACGGAGGCTTCCCAAGCCTCACACAACTCCCATTGGCTTGCCTCAGGATTCTGCACGAGTATTATGCTACCTCCTCCCACTTTTTTTTCCTTTTTGGTAAGATTTATTTTATAGCGGGGGCCAGGCTGTAGCACAGCTGATTGAGCATACGTATTACCACATGCAAGGATCCCAGTTCAATGCCCTGGACTCCACCTACGGGAGGAAAGTGCACAGAGAGTCAAGCAGTGCTGCAGATGCCTCTGTCTCATCTTCTTTCCCCCTCATGACTTCCATCTTATAAAAAAGAAAGAAAGAAAGAAAGAAAGAGAGAGAGAGAGAGAGAGAGAGAGAGAGAGAGAGAGAGAGAGAGAGAAAGAAAGAAAGAAAGAAAGAAAGAAAGAAAGAAAGAAAGAAAGAAATGGTCACTGAAAACAATGGACATTTTCTGCAGTCACTGAGCCCCAGTAATAACCATGGCAGTGGAAAAAAAAGATTAAGGCTTATTTTATTTGTTATATGATATACAGAGTTTTGTGTGTCTGTGCATACATGCAGGAGAGAGAGAGGGAGAGAGAGACAAAGAGAGAGAGAAGCTAGTGCACTTTCTGGTACATGCAGTGCCAGAACTGAACCAGGAGTCTCCGACATACAAGTCAAATGTGATACAAGTTGAACTATTTCCCTACGGACTGCTTGATGACTTTTGAGGGTCAGGGGAAATGCTTGTGGCATAGTTGAAAGGTCTTCGGCTCAGCTTAAGGAGACAGAGAACAAGATTAACTGTCTCTCTGCTTCCTTTTTTAAAATGGCTCCACAAGTCAGTTTTTTTACAATTTCACCAATACAAAATAATAGTCGTAGTAGTAACTGTAATTCAGACATGAGCTGCGCTATTTGGCAAAGCACTGTTATTGGTGGAAATATTAGTAACAGAGCTGCTTGCCTCTGCATCATGAATTCTTGATTAGAGTCGAGAAATATTTGGTCACAGCCTAAATCAAGGGGCATATATTTAATATGACATAATGCATTTATTTATTTATAAATAAATAAATATAGTAGTAAATCCTTAATCCTTCCCCCACCTGCCTGGCCAGCAGTGCGAAGGGACACAGCCTGGGGTGGCGGAGGCAAAGTGCTCAGAGAGACAAGCAGTCAGCTCTGGGAGAACCTCAGTGGGACAAGTCATTTATTGAGGGGAAAGGTAGGCAAATGTACCCATTGCTCTGGGGGAAGGTTGAGGTAATTATTAACAAACACAGAGCAACACAACGCACAGTCTCATTTTGACCTACAGACTATTTGATCACAAGTAAAAGGTTACTATACAAGGTTTGATCACAAGCTTCACAATGTATATTTTTCCAGAGGTGGACTGCAGGCACTTTAGGGCTGGAGGGGGCAGGCGTGCGGAGGGAGGCAGTTGAGCAATCAGGATGTTTGCTGGTGGTTTTCAAGTTAGCCATACACAGTCATTTCTGGTCTTTGGTTAAAAAGGGAGGGAGGGTGGCATGTGTAGAGAGGTGCCCATGTCCAGGGGTCCAAGTCATAAATTCCAGAGTTCAGGAGGGACCTGCCATATCACAACCCGCAGGGGAGAGGGTCTAGGGTAGACCCACTCAGACTCTCATGGAAACAATGGCCTGGACTTTCTGGGCACTGGGCCCAGCTCCCAACAGCAGGAAATATGTTCTCGGACCCCCGTGGATGCCTAAAACAGCAGACAGAATGAAATCCTATACATATGATGTTTTTCCCTATACATACATACATACGTACATACACACGTACATACGTACATACGTACGTACATACATACATACATACATACATACATACATACATACAGGGTGGCAAATATTGCTCCCTTTCATTAGACATTTCTTTCTTTTTCTTTGTCTTTTCTCTTTTCCTTTTCTTTTTAAATTTTTTAAAACCTCCTGCATTCATACTTTCATCATTTCAGGTCACTTTCACATTCAGATAGAGAGGCAATGCCGACATCTTACCCAGTGAACTGTCTCTCTGATCATACATTTTTTCCTTAGATTCTAAGTGAAATACAGTGCGGAGAAGTTAATTCACTGATTTTATTTTGTCTCCTCAATTTTTTCATCTTAATCATTATTTTTCCTTATTTACAAATTCTTAGAAAAAAAATCTATCTTATATGAGTGGTACTTTATTTCCCTATAAACTAAAGGTCATGATCACTGAACTATAGCCATAAAATCTACTCTAAAGTTCTTAAAATCTTGATGTTTAGCACTAAGGAGTCTTATCTCTGCCCCAATCCCACCAGTCTCTTTTATCTGTCTGTGAATTGTATAAGGCTGAGGTTCTTTAGTGTCTTATCCTACAAGAGAAAAGCACATTCCAGAGAGAAAGATCTTTTTCCCTCCTGTGCACAAATATAACAGCCCCAAGTCCTGCGAATTATGATGCCTCTGCCATATTAGACCTTAGTGAAAACAATGGTGTGTGTGTGTGTGTGTGTGTGTGTGTGTGTGTGTGTGTGTGTGTGTTGCCACCAGGGAAATCACTGGGGCTCAGGGCAGTATGAATCCATTATTCCCAGCAGCCATTTTTTCCTTTATTTTTTCCTTCTATTTATTTGATAGGAAAGAGAGAAATTGAGAGGGGAGACTCTTTCCTAATTTCCTTTTCCATCTAGAATGCTTTCCTTAGTCTTCCTCCCCATAAATCTCTCTCTGTTGTGTCTTAGAGCATAAGTAACTCTAAGATGGAGTGTGAATATATGTCAAAAGTTTACAAAAATAATGGTCGGTCCCAGACTATCTACCTATGTTTCTCCCCACAGATGATTTTATCTACTTACTCTTGCAGCTTTTGGTGAATACAGCTGTATTCCTTTGTTTGTTTGTTTTTGATAGAAACAGAGACAAATTGAGGGGGAAAGGAAGATTGAGGAGAAGACACCTGCTCCACTGCTCGTGAAGCTTTTTCTCTGCAAGCAAGGAGCAAGGGGCTTGAACCTGGGTCCTTGCAAACAGTAACATGTGTCCTCAGTCAGGTGTACCCCCCCTACCAAGCCCCATTGAACACAGTTCTAATGCTGAGAAATCTCCAAAATATGCCATCCCTGTCCTTGAATTCCAGGCTTGTACATCCAGCTACAAATTCAACAATTCACATAGTTGCTTAAGAGACATCTCCAACTTAACCTGACCATAACTGAACTTTTAATTCCTTATCCCCTCACAAACCTGCTCTTTCTGTAGGCTTCCCCACCTCACTCTAAAGGGTCGTGAACTCCCCACCACCATCCCCTGCCTTACTGAGAACATCAAGAAAACACAAGGGCTGGGGTAGACAGCATAATGGTTATGCAAAGAGACTCTCATGCCTAAGGCTCTGACTTCCCATTGTCCATCTCCCGAACCACCATAAGCCAGAGCTCTGGTTAATAATGGTTAATAATAAACACAAGATTTTTTTCCTCATGTTGACCTTCATAATTAATCTATCAACAAGCTCTGTAGATACTTTTTCCTAAACCACCTCAAGTTCTCTGTGTCCAGCACACCGTATTGTTATTTTTTATGATAAAAGAATTACATTTATTATAGGACATTTGTAAATCATTTTTTATCCATTTATTACCTTATTAACATCATAAAACTCAGGATTTTCTCAGTTTGTTATTTTATTGATTAAATCACTCTGGATGAAAAATTAAAGAGCTTAAACAAATAAATGTTGAAGTGATAGAATTCAGATAAAACGGGAGTCGGGCTGTAGTGCAGCGGGTTAAGTGCAGGTGGCGCAAAGCACAAGGACCGGCAGGAGGATCCCGGTTCGAGCCCCTGGCTCCCCACCTGTAGGGGAGTCGCATCACAAGCGGTGAAGCAGGTCTGCAGGTGTCTATCTTTCTCTCCCCCTTTCTGTCTTTCCCCTCCTCTCTCCATTTCTCTCTGTCCTATCCGACAACAATGACAACAATAATAACTACAACAATAAAACAAGGGCAACAAAAGGGAATAAATAAATAAAACAAATTTTAAAAAGAATTCAGATAAAACAAGGAATTTCAGTATTCTGTGTCTAAAAAGGGGAATTCTGGAATAATGTAATCCTGGCTTAAGCTAAAATTCCAAAGTTTACAGCCACAGGAAGGATTTATGTTACTGTTATAAGATGTGCAAAAAAAAAAAGTATAAATACACAAGAGTTAGCCAAAAGAAAGGGAAAAAAAAAGGCCAGGCAAACAGCTTTTGAGGAAGATGCCTGTTTCGTCCTGTGCACCACCCAGCTACAGGACCAGTCTCGATACACTGTGGAGAGAGGCAGCAGCACACTGTTGAGGGAAGGGCCACTCAGAAACGGGAGTGACTGCAGGTGTAAGTGGGACCTTTGGCTTTAAAGGGGGTGAACCTTTGGGGCTCTCTCTCTCCCAGGACCACCATGTGAGCCCTTGTTTTTCTCCTTCTCTCTCTCTCTCTCCTAACACGTTTTTCCTAACATGTGTTTGTGTCCAATAAATTTAATTTACCTGGATAATCATGCTTTCCATCATTTCTTTGTTGGGAAAGGCATGGCAAATCTCAGAATGGTGGACAGATGCTGCCCCCTCCCCTACTCCTTTAACAACACCATATTATAGTAACCACTTCCAAACTAGTTTCTGGCTTATATTTCACCCACTGGCAATCTCTTATCCACATAACAGAGAGATCTTGTGAATCAAATCACATTAATCCTCTACTTACAACTCCCAGTGAATTCCTGTTACAGTAGTATAAAGCCTGAATTCTTCATGCTCACTTAAGAAAGTTCACTGCTTGCATTTTAGATTTCACTCTGTCTACTCCTTAAATTT